>NC_056749.1:57946762-58041762 GCF_019279795.1 Protopterus annectens | reverse complement strand
GGCCACTAGGAAAGAAGTCGCTGAAGAGAGTTCAGCTGTCTATCTTCCCAACAGAGAGTCCAGGTCGATGGACAGACTGTGGAAGCGACTCTACTCTTCAATGACTTTCGCTATCCATTTGCTGAACTATCTGGCCCATTTTACAGGGATGCAAAGGGACTTACTCAAGGAACTTTCCAGCATATTGTCAAGGATCACTACTGAGGAGGCTAAGGCTTCTGTGGTCTGTCATTTGACAACCTTACAATCTATATTACATTCACATTTATATTAATTTCTTATATTTATATAGTATAGCAATTTTTATAGATTTTATATTTATATTTATTTTTTATAATCAATTTTTTACACTAATTTTTTAACATTAAATATTCACAAATAATATATAAATCTATTGTTGGTTTTCAACAACAGAGCCTTTAATGAATTTTCGATTTTATTTATAGAATTTTGCAACCGTTAGTGATTTGTATAGTATATGAACTGTTTTTTTAAATTTAAATGTTGCATATTTCGTCTATTTAAAACCTTTGTTGTCACAAAGGACATATACAGTATAAGTACAGACGAGGTAATGCTGTGTGTGATATCATATAACATTTATAATATTTATTTGATTTCAAGTTTCATTGATTAAATTCATTTGTTGATTTAAAATATTGGCACAGTACAACTTTAAGCAA
This sequence comes from Protopterus annectens, assembly GCF_019279795.1. Taxonomy (NCBI): domain Eukaryota; kingdom Metazoa; phylum Chordata; order Ceratodontiformes; family Protopteridae; genus Protopterus; species Protopterus annectens. The sequence goes on along the minus strand of NC_056749.1, from coordinate 58,041,079 downwards.
AAAGGAAATGTTTGTACAGTTTCGCGCCAAAAAGGTTATTTAAAATGGCGTAATATCAAAATGAATGAGTTCTGATGAAGCCTACATTTGATAGAAAGCACTTAACTCTTGATATATGTATTTTTTATTTCTGGTTGTTTCAATAAACGTCTGGCTATAGCCGTCATTTACTGTGTTCCTTCATTCAGTTGCTTGAGAAGATAGCACAGTAACTTTATTTAACCGGTTTTTTTTCCTCGCAACACTTGGAACCTTACAATCTGTAGTAAATTCGTCCATGTGACTTTTATCCAATGCAATAGAGGGTACTGCACAGGTCGTGGGATCAGGCTTAGCCATGACAAGACAAGTCAAGTCTGGATGCTCCTATGCAACTTTGTGGAGCCTTTTAAGTCTTCCTTCATCAACGCTGCTTTTGACGGATCTTCTCTCTTTGGTCCCACTTTAAAAGAGACACTTTCCAGGTGTGAAAAAGATGAGAAAACGCTGTGTGCCATTGAATTATGTTTTTCAACCCCCCCCCCCAACATACCTTTTCAAGGAATCAACGAGGGAGTCCTAAGATGTGGTTTAGAAGGTCTCAATGTCCCTTCTCTGTCACATATGGAGCTGGCTGTCCCAGAGGCAGAGAGGGAAATGGAAATAATAGAATCTGCCCGCGAAGCAGAGGAGGCCTGCAAAATAATTGGTCCAGAGATGCTTTCTTTGATAGACACTATCAACTTTCCTGAAGGGAAGCCCAATTGTGATCCTCTGGAGGCAGTTGGGGGACATTTTTCTCTGCACCAAACAGCCTGGTTAAATTTAACAGATGATACCTAGGTGCAGAGGATTATTACCAGAGGTTATCGTATACCCTTCTCCCTCCTGGCACTGTTATCGAACAAGCTCCTGGATTTTCCAACCACTCAGCAGGAAACCGCAAATATACAGATAACAGTTACTAGAAATAAAAGTCATCCAAGAGGTCCCACCAAACTAGATAGGATGTGGTACTTATGATTCTTTTTAGTCCCAAAGAAAATAGGGACTGAAGACCAATTTTGGATCCCGGCATGCTGAACAAAGGCAGTCATGCATACCAAATTCTGAATGGTCATGATACACTACATTCTACCCTTTCTGGACAAGGACAATTGTATGTGCTCAATAGACCTCCAGGACGCGTACTGTCACAAAGATGAACAGACTATTCAGGAGGTACCTTCTCTTCTGAGTGGGAGCCAGTCACTTCCAGTTCAGAGCATTGCTCTTTGGTCTTATTGCAGCCCCCAGGTTGTTTACCAAATCCATCGCAGTAGTGGCTCACCTTAGACTGCAGGGAATCCAGCTGTTACCTTATCTGGATGTCTGGCTCATTACAGCCCCAACCAGGCATCAACTGGTACAAGTGACAGATCAGGTGTTACAGACTTGTTCTTCCCTGTGAATCACCATAAATCATCAAAAGTCACAACTACAACCCACCCAAAGGATAGAGGCACAGACTTTGACATATCATCTATGATTGCATCCATTCCTTTACCTCGGCTTCGCAACATCAGAAGCCAAACCAGAAGAGATCATTTACAGTTCAAAGGTATCTGTCAAGAAAGTGTTATAAGCCCAGGGATCTGTGACAGAGGCTATTACTGTAGTACCCCTGGTGAGGTACCGTATGAGAATTCTGCAGTGGATGCTACTAACCCAGTGGTCCTACCTTGCTCATCCTATGTTTTCAAAGATGAGGATAATACAAACTTGCAAAGACTACCTCACATGGTGGATTCAGTCAGATCGTCCTCAGCAAGGTCGCCCATTGTCCCTGCCCCAACCCAAGGCCGTAGTGACCACGGGTGCTTCCCAGATGGTGGGGGGCATTATCTGGGTAAAACAATTCAAGGCACTTGGTCCCCCGAGGAGGCCATCTTGCACATAAACGTTCTAGAAGTGAGAGTGATGCTATTAGCATTGCAGGCATTTCAAAGCTCCCTTCCTCTAGGAACGACTGCAATCCAAAAAAAAAAAAATGTCAGTAGTTTGGTATATCAACAAACAAGGAGTAACCAAGTCTTATCCCCTCTGTCGAGAAGCCCTCATAATGGGCGATAGCCTCCAATCACTTTCTGGTAGCAATGCACATTCTAGGCAAGTCCAGTGTGATAGCAGACAAACTAAGTAGACCCATTCTGTTACCTCACAAGTGTTACCTAAGCCACCGAGTAATGGAAATTATTTTTTGTCAGTGGAGCCAGCCCTGCTGTGACCTATTTGCATCCCTTTTGAACAACAGATGCACCAGCTTCTTTGCCCTAATCCGCTCTGTGGGGGAGTCACCGAGGGACACACTTCTCCACAATTGGCCCTCCGGTCTGTTATATGCCTATCCCCCAATCCCCTTGATTCCTACATTTTTACAGAAAGCATCCTGATTGAAGACCAGAGTAATCCTTATTGCTGCTTACTGGTCTTGACAAGTGTGGTTCCCATTCCTGTGGCCTCATCTTTTATTACCGCCATGGATTCTGGATCCAACTCCAGACCTTCTGTCTCATCCAACAGGGTTGACCCATCTGGATCTGATAAATGTCAAACTAACTAAATGTTTTTTCCAATTCCAATGATAGCCAGGCAATCTATGCTGTCTTCCCCAGTCCACTCCATTCCAGTTCCCACATAGGCAGTCTTGCAATTTCTATTGGAGTTGTTTAACAGAGGAGCAAATACTTCTATCATTAAGGTACAGTTGGCAGCAATTTCAAATTTCCATGTAGGAGTTTCGGATTCTTCATTAGCCTCAGCAAGCATTTGTAAAGTATTTCTTAAAGGTACGCTGCTTCTGAGACCTTCCTTGAAAGACCCCACTTCCCCTTGGGGACTTGTAGTTCTCCAGGCTCTTACCCTCATTTTGAACCAGCAGCGAAGTCTGACTTGAAAGTTCCTTTCTTGGAAGACTGCCTTTTTAGTAGCCATAACCTCAGACAGAAGAGTTTCAGAAATACAAGTTTTGTCCTCAAAAACCCCTTACCTCATCTTTCATAAGGACAGAGATTCTTTACGTACCAATGCCTCATTTCTACCGAACGTCAGAATCCATTATTAATCAGGCCATCAACCTACCATAATTTTTTCAAAACTGCGGTAACAAAGGCTAGTTCCTACTCCATTCATTGGACGTCCATAGACACTTTTGCTGCTGTTTACATTGTACTAAAGATTTTAGAAAGTCAGAACAACTTTTTATCTCCTTTGCACACCATAAATTGGGCCAGCCTGTTAATAAGATGACAGTAGTGAAATGGATAACAGAATGCATTACCTTGGCTTATGCAAAATTGAATGTTCCTCTACAAAAAATAGTAAAGACCCATTCTACTAGGTTTGTGGCGACATCCATCGTTTTCCAATCCAGGGCTTCTATGGACATTTGTGTAGGTACTACGTGGTCAAAGCCGCACATCTTTATCAATCACTACAAATTGGATATGGTCTCAAGCAGCAGGTCTGCATTTGGCTCAACTGTTCTCCGGCATGCCCTTTCTTAGGGTCCACCTGGGGCTCAGGCAGCTGGGGATTCTGTCCGTTTCATTGAGGATGAATGAAAATTGACAACATCAGATAAAAAAGATATTCTTCGTGTTTCACTGTTGCAGTCATTACATTTGGGTTATCTGCCTGCAGGTAGCCCTCAGCTGGCCTGAATATCAAAGTCTTGGATCCCTGCTTCAGATGCTGTCTCTTCTTCTATGACGTCAGGTCGTCAGGGCTGTAAAACATGCAACCGATGCCATTACATCAGTTTTTCTTGCCGCGTGGTGCCAGAAGCAGAAGAAGTTCGCAAGTGCCGGTCGGCCGACTCCTGAAATTTTCGTTTTCGAGTTTCAGAACCGAAGTCTTCAAAAAAGCTAAGTACCCCGTTGGGGATCCTTTTTTTCTTGCTCTAAACCGATGTCAGTAAAAGTTAACAATTGTATTACCTGTGGAAAGCAAATACCTCATAAAGATTTTCATTCGTACTGCATTCTTTGCTTAGGCCCAGACCACGACATCCCTCCTTTCGGTTTTGTGCCTTATTCAATCCCCAAACTATTCATCGGTTTATTTTTGCAACAAATTAGTTTGGTACTCTGTTTAACTATCCAGAAATGGCTTTGGTAAGCCATCTGACTACCGACATTCTGAAAAAACATAAAGATAAAGACAGAGACAGACTGCATAGGTCCAAAGCTGCCGACGACACTTCCGTTAAGCTAGTCACCAGTTTGCCAGTACTCAGTGAGGCACTTTCGCAGCCCCTGATACCCCCTACTTCAGATTCGCAGGCCTCTAGTGAGACCCATTCGGAGTCTGGTATGCCACGAGATGCTTCTTCGACCATGGAACCTGCAGATGTCTCTACCTTGAATGGGTCTGGAGTCGCTTTGCAGGCACCAGCTTCTGAGAGTGTATTCAGGCCTACTGGCTTTCATTTCAAACTGACGCCATCTTCTTCAAGGCCTAAAACTTGACCCACTCCTAGAAAACCAACATCCAAACTGCATGGTCAGGCCCATATGCCTAAAAAACAAATGATAAGAATGGCTGAAGACCTTATTACTTTAATTACGGGAAGCCAGCCTTCACCTTCTAAGAGACCTAGAACTGATTTTCCTTCTGATTCTTCTGATCAGGATCCTGAAATTTCTGTTTCTTCTGATTACCAGGATTTGCCCTTATCTATCTATGAGGATTCTGATGCAGAGGACTCCATTCCCTCTGCTTCCCCCTCCAGAAAATTTTTCTTTTGGTGAAACCTTACACACTCTTAGGGAGCATTTCTGCCCGGAAAGCCAGGATTACTCTGACGCCAAAAAGAGGCTTAGGGAATTCTTACTCCTCCCTCAAGACAGGTCTTTAGCTGTCCCTCCTGTCCTGGACATTGTAGATGATGCCTTCTTGGAATCTAGCGTGGCCCCAGACACTTTACCTCCAGCTCCCAGGAAACCTGACAGGTATTACAGAGTACCTGACTCTCACAAGTTCCTCTTCAAGAATCCTACTGCAGACCCAGCGACCATTTCCCAAGGACCTAAAGGCATTAAGGCTACTACTGCCAAAAACCCTACCCCCGCTGATAGAGATTCCAGGGCCTTGGACAGATGGGGTAAGAAGGTATACACTTCTGCTACTTTGGCCATTAGGGCCTTAAACTGCCAGTTTCATATGTTAGTATCAGCAGCATATTATGGACTACGAAAACAGAAAATTATGTTGATTGCTGACTGTGCTGAAAATAAAGAATTACAGGATTTAATGCATTCTGCTGAACAAGTTGGTAAACATACTTTACAATGTGGTTTTGACTCTCTAGAAACATCTTGCAGGGCTGCTGTCACTGGGTCTGTTCTTAGAAGGCATGCTTGGCTAAGGAGCACAATTTGCCAGATCATGTTAAAGCTAAATTACTGGATGCTCCCTTAAACCAAGACCACCTGTTTGGCAACAAAGCAGTAGTCACTCTTAAAAGATGGAGGAAAAAGCTAAATCTATGCAAACTGTTAAAGATTTCCTGCAAGTACAGCCTCCCAGATTTAGTAGCTATTGGCCTTCTAAGAATTGGTCCTTTCCTGTCTCTTCCAGGCCTTCTCAGTCCAAACCCAGGAACAGCAGACCACCTAGGCTACAGTCTCAAGGTACTCACAGGCCTAAGTAGTGGGGGGCTCCCACTTCCAAAGCTGGAAGTAGTAAGACACCCCCTATGGAAAAATGCCACAATGACTTAACCTTAAACCTCCCAAGTCCTGCTCAACTGCCTGCTGCCTTAGGGGGAAAGATCGCCCGGCATGCAAAAAACTGTGAACTATTACCCAGGACAAATTGATTTTAAATATAGTTTTCCAAGGATACAGATTCAACTTCCACACCTTACCAACCCCAAACGGTTGGCCAGACCTACCCCCAAATCAGTGGGCAGAGGCCCAACAGCAGGTTCTCTCTCTTCTAAGTATCAGGGCTATTCATCCTGTCCCAGCAGTAGAAAGGGGACAAGGTTTTTACTCAAGACTTTTCCTGGTACCCAGAAAAGACAGCTTTTTGGTAATCCCAAAATTCAAAATGCTAACACTTCAACAGCTGCTTCCTATGCTGGGCAAAGATGCCAGGTTGGCAACCTTAGACTTAAAGGAAAGCTTACCTGCACATTCCAATAAGGGAATCTTGCAGGAAATACCTATGCTCCAGACCAGGCTCCATGCACTATCAGTTCTCTGCACTTCCCTTTGGCTTATCTACTGCACCCAGGGTATTCACAAAGTGCCTATCTCAAGTCATTGCATTTTGCAGGCAAAGAAATATTCAGATATACCCATACCTGGACGATTGTCTAATTCAGGCAGAAAGCCAGGACATGCTACTAAAACATCTGGCATTTGTACAAAGGGTTCTGACTTGTCTGGGGTACACCATAAATGAAAAGAAATCACACTTGGTACCCTGTCAACAAGTTATATTCCTGGGAGCAAGCTTGAATACAACTTCCCAGATGGCTTTCCTCACGCCAGAGAAACAAATTAATTTGATAACCTACTTCAAACAAGTGGCTACAAAAACCCTGCTATCTACAAGACAAATAACTTCTTTTTTCAAATTTTGCAGAAAAAAAAAACACTGACAGCTGTTTTCTAAACAAAGCACTTTCACATTGAAAATGGACTTGGCATGGGAAGCAGTAAACATTTTTCCTTTAAAATTCACATTTAGTGAAAATGCATCTGGCAAGCCATTAAACTACAAGAGAAGTCTGGGATTCTTACTCAATAGGTGTATAGAGAAGTATTAATTATCAGTTATTTGAAGGATGCAGGAATTCAAAGATTGAAGAGTAATGCATTTCCTAACAGCCGTGGACAGCGCACTGGACACCAAGTGTCCTTTTTCAGGAGTAGCCATGGAGCACTGTCTGGTGAAATAACTTTGTCAGTGTCACATAGATGACGGGTATCGAACCCTACTTCAGGAAGTATCTCTTTAAAAGCTCATAGCCTTACTCATCTGCAGCAAGTGCTAGATAAGCTGTTGTAGGGCAAGCGTAGTGCATTTCACACATTAAAAATGTATTTCATAGTTAATATTTATACGTTTAATTTATAGACTTCATGCTGTCCAGTTTATTTACAACTAAATAATAAACACACTATCAACATTCAACAGAACAAGAAACCAAGGATCACGTCCAAAGAATAGGGCTCATATGATGATGATGATCTTCGTGTTTCACTGTTGCAGTCATCACATTTGGGTTATCCTGCCAGGGGTAGTCCTCAGTCGGCCCGAATACCAGAGGCTTAGTATTTCTGCGCCAGTTGCTGTCGCTCCAGGACTGACGTCAGGTCATCAGTGGTATAAAATCAGGCAGCCAGCACCATTACAACACTCTTTCTTGCCAAGGAGCCTGAAGCAGAAGCAGTTCGCACGAGTGCTGGTCGGCCGCTACCTTTTTCGTTTACAAATTGAAGTTCTAAAGCTAAGTACCCCATTGGGGATCCTTTTTTCTTGCTCTAACCACTGTCGGAAAGTTAACAATTGTCTCACCTGTGGAAAGAAAATACCACACCGAGACTTCCATTCTTACTGCCCCATCTGTTTAGGCCCAGACCACGACATCCCTCACTGTCAACACCAGAACTGTACGTCGTCAGGCCCTTATTGTAGCTAAATATTTTCGCTGTCAGTCCTCGTATTCTGATATGGTTCGGTAAGCTGTCCGACTACCGATCTTCTAAAAAACATAAGGATAAAGACAGAGACAGACCGCACAGGTCCAAATTTGTCAACGACACTTCCGTTAAGGTAGTCATCTGTTCTCCGGTCCTCAGTCAGGCACTTTCGCAGCCCCTGATTCCTGCTTCAGTGGATTCGCAGGCCGCTACCAAGATCCGTTCAGAGTCCGGTATGCCGCGAGACTCTTCTTTGACTAAGGATGTCTCTACCTTGGATGGGTCCAGAGCCATTGAGCAGGCACCTGTTCTTCGTGTTGCAATCATTACATTTGGGTTATCTGCTTACAGGTAGCCCTCAGTCGGCCTGATTAACAAAGTCTTGGGTCCTGCGTCAGTTGCTGTCCCTTCTTCTATGACATCAGGTCATCAGGGGTATAAAACATGCAGCTGATGCCATTACATCAGTCTTTCTTGCCGTGCGGTACCCAAAGCAGAAGCAGTTCACAAGTGCTGGTCGGCTGACTCCTGAAATTTTCGTTTTCGAGTTTTAGAACCGAAATCTTTAACTAAAAGCTAAGTACCCCATTGGGGAAACTTTTTTCTAGCTCTTAACCGATGTCAGTAAAAGTAAATAATTGCATTACTTGTGGAAAGCAAATACCTCATAAAGATTTTCATTCGTACTGTATTCCTTGTTGTATTCCTTGCTTAGGCCCAGACCACGATGTACATCGATGTTGGTTTTGTGCCTTATTTAAATCACAAATTATCCGTTGTTGGTATATTTACACTTCAAAATATTTTGGTGCTCGGTTCAATTATCCTGATATGTCTTCGGTCAGCCATCCGGCTAGCGACATTCTGAAAAAACGCAAAGATAAAGACAGAGACAGGCTGCCTAGGTCCAAAGCTGCCGATGACGCTTCTCCTAAGCCAGTCGCCAGTTCGCCGGTACTCAGTGAGGCACTTTTGCAGTCCCTGATACCCCCTACTTTTGATTCGCATGCCTCTACTGAGACCCATTTGGAGTCTGGTATGCCACGAGATGCTTCAACTGTGGAACCTGTGGATGCCTCCACCTTGGATGGGTCAGGAGCCGCTGTGAAGGCACCGGCTTCTGAGGGTGTATTCAGGCCTACTGACTTGCATATTAAACCAACGCTATCTTCTTCTTCAAGGCCTAAATCTCGAACCATGCCTAAAAACAAAAAAAAACTGACGCCCAAACCGCACGGTCAGGCCTCTATGCCTAAAAAACAGATCATAAGAATGGCTGAAGACCTTATTACTTTAATCAGGGGAAGCCAGCCTTCCCCCTCTAAGAGACCTAGGACTGAGTTTGTTTATGATACTTCCGACCAGAATTCTGAATTTTCTGTTTCCTCTGATGACTGGGATTTACCCCTATCTGCCTATGAGGATTCTGATGCTGAGGACTCCATTCCCTCTGCTTTCCCCCCCAGAGGATTTCTCTTTTGGTGAAACCTTGCATACTCTCAGGGAGCATTTTCGTTGGGAAAGTCAGGATTTCTCTGATTCTAAATTGAGGCTTAGGGATTTCTTACTCCTGCCGCAGCACAGGCCTTTAGCCATACCTCCTGTACTAGACATTGTTGATGATGCATTTGCAGAATCTAGCTTGGCCCCTGACTCTCTACCTCCTGCTCCCTGTTAACCTGATAGATATTTCAGGGTCCCTGACTCTCACAAGTTATTTTTGAAAAATCCTACTGCAGATCCTGAGACCATTTAACAGGGACCCAATGGCATTAAAGCTACTACTGCCAAAAAGCCTATGCCCTCTTATAGAGACTCCAGGGTGCTGGATAGATGGGGTAAGAAGGTATACACTTCTGCAACTTTGGCAATTAGGGCCTTAAACTGCCAGTTTCATATGCTGAAGTATCATCAGCATATTATTGGATTGCTTAAACAGAAAATGATGTTGTTTCCTGATTGTACTGAAAATAAGGATTTGCAGGATTTATTACATTCAGCTGAGCAGGTTGGAAAACATACTTTGCAATGTGGTTTTGACTCACTACAGACATCTCGCAGGGTTGCTGTAACTGGGTCTGTACTTAGAAGGCATGCTGGGCTTAAGGAGCAATCCCTACCAGATCATGGTAAAGCAAAATTACTGGATGCTCCCCTAAACCAGGACCGCCTGTTTGGCAACAAGGCAGAAGAAGTTCTTAAAAAGATGGAAGAAAAAGCTAAATCTATGCAAACTGTTAAAGATTTTTTACAAGTACAACCTCCAAGATTTAGTAGGCATTGGCCTTCCAAGAATTGGTCCTTTCCTGTCTCTTCCAGACCTTCTCAGTCCAAACCCAGATCCAGCAGAGATCCCAGGCTGCAGTCCCAGGGTATGCACAGGGCTAAGCAGTGGGGGGGCCTCCACTTCCAAATCTGGGAGTAATAAGACTCCCCCCTATGGTAAGCTGTCTGAATGACTTCCTTTTAAAATTTCCAAGCACTTATCAACTGACTGCCCCTTTGGGGGGAAAAATTGCTTTTCATGCAAAGTACTTGGGAACTCATTGCCCAGGACAAATGGGTTTAAAATATAGTGTCCCAGGGATACAGATTTCACTTCCACACGTTACCAACACCAAACGGGTGGCCAGATCTACCCCCAAATCAATAGGCAGAGGCTCAAAAGCAAGTGCTCTCTCTCTTAAGCATAAAGGGTATTCAAACTGTACCAGAAGAGGAAAAGGGACAAGGCTTCTACTCAAGACTTTTCCTGGTACCCAGAAAAGACAATTCATGGTGTCCTATACTGGACTTGTCTACTCTAAACACCTTTTTGCAGATTCCAAAATTCTAGATGCTGACTCTTCACCAGTTGCTTCCTATGCTAGGCAAAGATGCCTGGTTGGCAACACTAGATTTAAAAGAAGCATACCTGCACATCCCAATCAGGGAATCTTGGGGAAGATACCTATGCTTCAAAGCAGGCGACACACATTATCAGTTCTCTGCACTGCACTTTGGCTTATCTACTGCGCCCAGGGTATTCACAAAGTGCCTAGTTCCAGTTATTGCATTTTGCAGGCAAAGGAATATTCAAATATACCCATACCTGGATGATTATCTAATTCAGGCAGAAAGCCAGGACATACTTTTGAATCATCTGGCCTTTGTACAAATGGTTCTGACTTGTCTGGGGTACACCATAAATGAAAAGAAATCACACTTGGTACCCTGTCAACAAATTATATTCCTGGGAGCAAGCTTGAATACAACTTCCCAGATGGCTTTCCTTACGCCAGAGAAACAAATTAATTTGATAACCTACTTCAAACAAGTGGCTACAAAAACCCTGCTATCTACAAGACAAATATCTGAAAAGCCTAAGGTGTCAACATTCTCAGGACCTGGAATCAATGATTCCTATAATTCCTTGTATAAAGACAGAGTTCCTTTGGTGGGCAGAGGCCTGCTACCACAACAAGGGGCTCCCATTCACTCTACCTCCTGCCACCCAAACCCTAACAACAGACGCATCAGACTATGCATGGGGGGGCTCACTTGGCAGGGCAGTGCATTCGGGGCAAATGGAACCCGAGTCAGATGCACCTGCATATCAATCAAAAAGAAATGTTAGCTGTACAGAATGCTCTGACAGCCTTCAAGGACCACATTCTTCCAGGACAACTAATGGTAAAGATGGACAACACCACTGTTATGTGGTACATAAACAAGCAGGGGGGGTACACATTCTGCAGACTAGCCATGCCATTGTGGAACTCAGCCTTGAGCTACCAAGTGCACCTACAAGCTCAATTCCTGCCAGGAAAATTGAATACACTGGCAGACGGACTAAGCATAGACCTCATGGACCCACACGAGTGGAAACTGGAACCAAGAATTTTTTAACATGTTGACGAGCAAATGGGGGAGTCCAGATACAGACCTGTTTGCCTCTCCCCAGAACTACCAATTGGACAAATTTTGCACAAGGACTCCCCACAAACAAGCCTGGAAAGTGGATGCTCTGTCCTTTAGCTGGAAAAACCCATCAGTCTATGCCTTCCCCCCTCTGCCTCTGCTCTCCAAGGTACTACACAAAAATCAAACAGGACAAGCCAAGGATGATTTTGATTGCTCCAGACTGGCCACACCAAAACTGGTACCCTCTCCTGTGCAGTGTGTCACGGTTATCCCCATGGCACCTGCCTCAGACTCCTTCCCTGTTGTCTCAGCAGGAGAACCAGATTCTGCACCCTCAGCTTCTAACACTGAACCTAGCAGCCTGGCTAATTATCTAATCTCTCCTGTACTATCCCTCAGTAAACCTGTGATGGATATCATTTTAGAGGCAAGGAGGCCTAGTACCAGAAAATCTTATGCTGAAAAATGGAAAAGATTTGGTGCCTGGAACCAATCTCAAGGGATGAGCACATCAGCGCCAAATTTACCTCCGATTTTTCAATACTTAACTGAGATGCTTCACAAGGGCCTGTCTTTTTTTTCTCCATAAAAATTCACGCCTCCGCCATTTCAGCTCATTATAACACAGAACCTCCCCTCTTCTCTCATCCACTGCTTAAGCAGTTCCTCAGAGGGGCAAAAAAAATTGAGACCACCCAGGAGAGCTCCAACCCCAGCCTGGGACCTTAACTTTGTTTTGGAGAAACTCACTCTACCTCCTTTCAAGCCAGCTGCTACTGCAGACTTAAAAAAATTTCCTTTTTGGAAAACAGCTTTCTTTTAGCAATCACTTCAGCAAGAAGGGTATCCGAATTACAGGCCCTTATGGCAGTGGAGCCTTTCATCATCTTTCATGCAGACAGGGTGTCCCTCAGAACTGGTCCATCCTTCATGCCCAAGGTGGTATCCAGTGTGGCTCTTAATCAGTCCATTAATTTGCCAACCTTCTTTCCCAATCCACAGAGCAAAGTGGAATGGATACTGCATTCCTTAGATGTGCACAGACAACTTCGATTCTACTTGGACAGGAATAAACCTCAAAGGAAATCTGAAAAACTGCTGGTGGCATTTGCTGCAGGGGCAGAGTGGAAGGCTATTTCAAAGCAAACCATTTCTAAATGGATAAGCCATTGCATTAATTTCTGTTATAAGCACCATGGAAAACCTATCCCACAGGGGATCAGACCTCACTCCACCAGGGCTACATCTACCTCTACAGCCTTTCTCAGAGGAGTCCCTACCAGGGACGTGCTAGAAGCTGCTACCTGGAGTTCTGTGAATACTTTCACCAAGCATTATCATTTGCCAATTTTCTCTAAATCCAGAGCTGGCTTTGCCACTGCAGTCTTGCAGGGCCTTATAGCTGGTCCTAATGCTATCTAAATTCGTCCTCCCAACCATAGCTTTGGGAATCTTCCCAAATGTAATGACTGCAACAGTGAAACACGAAGAACATAGTACAGTTGTGTACACTTACCATAAATGTAGATGTTCAAGTGTATTCACTGTTGCAGTCCTGGTTACCCTCCCTCCAGCCCCCTAACTTCTTTTGGCTATACCTCTACTTTCCTTTACTATGCTTGAAAGCTTTTTGGTGTATTTGCTTTTTTGTTGGAGGTATATCATTGTATTGTTATATTTAATTGCTTCCCATTAGGGGGGCACCTGACATCTGGGGCAAGAAAAACTGATGTCATGGCGTCGGCTGTATGTTTTATACCCTTGATGACCTGACGTCATGGAAGAAGCGACAGATCAACCAACGCAGGACCCAAGACTTTGTTAATCAGGCCAACTGAGGGCTACCTGCAAGCAGATAACCCAAATGTAATGACTGCAACAGTGAATCCACTCGAGCATCTACATTTATGGTAAGCCTACACAACTGTACTTTCTTCACACTACTGATACTCATCACAAACCAACGACTTCTTTCGCATCTTCATTTCTTTCTAAAACTACTAAGGCTCAGAGTACGAACTACGCCTAAAAAAAAACGAACCAAGCTCAGGCACGTGCTTCCATGCCTCAATCTCAAATGCTTAAAATGGCGGAAGACCTTATTAGGGGAAGCCAGGCCACTCCTTCCAAAAGAAAAAGAGACTTGTCCCCAGTAGTTTTATCTGAACAGGAGTCCGATGACTCTGAGATTTGTGAATATGAAGACATGCAACCCCTCTCTGCTTATGAGGATTCTGAGTGATGCAGAGGAATCCATTCCTTCTGCCTCTCCTCCTGAGGATTTTTCATTTGGTGAAACCTTACATACTTTAAGGGAGCATTTCCAATGGGAATGTCAGGACTACCCTCAATCAAAAAAGAGACTCTGGGAATTCTTAGATTTACCACAGCCAGACCTTTAGCCATTCCTCCTGTTCTGAATGTTGTGGATGATGTTTTTATGCAATCCAGTTTGACTCCTGACACCCTTCCTCCTGCTCCCAGGAAACCTGACAGGTACTACCAAAGTCCCTGACTCTCACAAATTCCTTTTCAAATATCGTACTGCTGACCCAATGACCTAAAGGAATTAAAGCAACCTCAGCTAAGAATCCCTCTCCCTCAGACCGGGATTCCCGAGCTTTAGACAGATGGGTTAAAAAAGTATACACCTCTGCAACTCTTGCTATTAGAGCACTAAATTGTCAGTTCCACATGCTGAAATATCAGCAGCATACCATGGAACTCCTCAAACAAAAAATATCTTCCTTTCCTGCTTGTGCAGAAAATAAAGAATTACAAGAGCTTATGCAGTCTGCAAGCCAAGTTACTAAGCACACCTTGCAGTGTGGCTTTGACGCCCTAGAACTATCTTGCAGGCAAGCAGTCACGGGTTCTCTCCTTAGAAGGCATGCTTGGCTTAAGGAGCAGACCTTGCCAGACCATTTCAAATCAAAAGTATTGGACGCACCATTGAACAAAGACAATTTGTTTGGCACCAAGGCAGAAGAGGTTCTACAAAAGATGGAAAAAAAGCTAAATCTATGCAGACAGTTAAGGACCTTTTACAGGTCCAGCCTCCGAGGTTCAGTAGACATTGCCCCTCCAAGCACTGGTCCTTTGCTGCTCCTTCAGGCCCCTCAGCCCAGAACCCCCAGGCAGCAGTCCCGGGGAATGCAGAGATCTAAGCAATGGAGTTCCTCCTCTTCAAAAACAGGGAGTGCTAATGGTAAGAACTCACAATGCCTTTACACCTCCACCCCTTGTCACTGCCCACGTGCTTGTGCCCCTAGGAGGAAAACTCTCCTTCCATGCAAACAACTGGGCCTCTAATACCAATGACCAATGGGTGCTCAACATAGTGTCCCAGGGATGCAAATTTTATTTCCTCACACTGCCAACCCCAAAAGAGTTCCCAGATCTTCCTCTAAACCAGTGGGCAGAGGCCCAAGTCCTTTCCCCTCTCTCTATGAGGACAATACAGCATGTTCCTGCAGAACAGATAGGCTAAGTTTTCTACTCCAGACTCTTCCTGGAATGCAGAAGAGGGCACTTGGTGCCCAATCCTCGCTCTATCCATTCTAAACACCTTCCTGGTGATACCAAAATTCAAAATGCTCACCCTCCAGCAGCTTCTTCCTATGCTGTCCAAAGACGCCTGGTTAGGCACCCTAGACCTAAAAGAGGCCTACCTACACATCCCAATTAGGGAATCTTGCAGGAAATCTCTATGTTTCAGGGCAGGATCTATGCACTTTCAGTTCTCTGCGCTTCCCTTTGGCTTATCCACTGCTCCCAGAGTTTTCACAAAATGTCTGGCTCCAGCCATTGCCTTTTGCAGACAAAGAAATATTCAAATTTACCCCTACTTAGACGATTGTCTGATTCAGGCAGACAGTCAGGAAAAGCTGTTACAGCACCTGACCTTTGTAAAGGACCGACTGACCTCCCTGGGGTATACTATCAAAGAAAAGAAATCAAAACTAGTCCCACACAACAAAATTGTATTCCTGGGAGCAAGCCTGGACACAGCATCCCAGATGGCATTCCTTACTCCAGAAAAACAAGCCTACCTGACAGGCTACTTCTCTCAACTAGCCACCAGAACCCCATTATCCGCATGAAAAATCCTGCAAGCTCTGGGGTTCATGGTCTCCTGCATTCTACTCATTCCATATGCCAGACTGCATATGAGGAAACTACAGTGGTACCTAAAAAGCCTTTGGTGTCAACACTCTGAAGACCTAGAATCTATCATACCTATGATACCCTGTCTAAGGAAAGATTTTCTTTGGTGGGCAGCAGCAACAAGGGACTTACCATCTCACAACCCCACGCCGCCCAGTCCCTCACCACAGACGCATCAGACTATTCCTGGAGTGCACAGCTGTATGTTAGATGCATTCAGGGCCATTGGAGCCCAAATTAAATACATCTGCACATCAACCAAAAAGAGATGCTAGCTGTAAAGCATGCCCTGACAGCTTTCAGACCCCTACTCTCTCCCCAGGGCTTCTAATGATCAAAACAGACAACACCACAGTGATGTGGTGTATCAGCAAGCAGGGAGGGACTCACTCTTATCCTGTCTGCAGGCTCGCCATGACCCTTTGGCACATGGCCTCAGCCATGCAAGTACACGTGCTAGCACAATTCCTGCCAGGCTCCCTAAACTCGGTGGCAGACAGCTTAAGCAGAAACTTGCTAGACCCATACGAGTGGCAGCTAGAGCACAAAACCTTCAACCTTGTAACCCAGAAATGGGGCACCCCAAAGGTGGACCTCTTTGCCTCCCACTCCAATCATCAGCTCAGCAAATTCTTCACCAGGGAACTTCACATCAAGGCCTGGAAAGTATGAATCCCAAAAGTAAAGAAGGATAACACTTGAACCACGATATAAAAAAATCGCAATCCTTTATTCCACACGTAAGCGCTTTCACGGTTCAACAGACTGCTTCATCAGACAAGGAAAATCACATGCAGCATGGAATTTATATAGTAAACATCAATTAAAGTTTTAAAATTCCCTCCAAACTATTTAAAGGTATAGTGTTACTATAAACAACAATCATTGGGCTATTTCTTGAGCTGTTTCAATTTTAAAACTTTTTTAATATAGATAGTCATTTAAACCATACTGCTTATGAGCAGCTAATCTAAAAATCCATTTTAATTCAATATTTTCAGTAAAACTAGTAATTGGTCCAAGTCTTCCTTGTTCATAAACAATATGCAATACTCGAAACAAAAAAGTGTGGTTTGGTCCATTTTCAATTGTGCGCTTAGCCAAGGCACTATAAGTTAAGCATTTTTGCATGCAGTACAAGTGGTCTCCTATTTGTACTTTCAAGGACATATTGGTCTTCCCCACATAAAAATGAAAGTATACTGTACAATGAGCTACATAGATCAAATCTGTAGTGTTGCAATCTACTTTACATCTCAGTTCCCATAATCTGCCCGTAGCTGGATGTTTAAAAAAACGTGACTCATCAATGTATGCACAGTAGTTACTTGATCCACATTTATGTGTACCATTCACAATTAATAGATCAGTCCTTGGAATTTTAGGACAACATAACATTTGTTTTAAATTCTTCCTATTTCTATATACAAACTTAGGGCAAGGACCTACAACATCAGAAGTTTTGGAATCATCCATCAGCATGTGCCAGTTATTATATACTATTTTTCTAACAAAATTAATGTTTTGTGTGTACGAACGAACCAATGGCAGCAATCCATCAGTCTTTGTAAAATAATCAGCACATGGTAGTTCCACTTCTTCAGAATAGTAAGGTTTACCTCTCTTATTTCATTCAACATATACGTTTTTAAAAGCTTTATTAATCTCACAAGGTGAATATCCTCTCTGTTTAAAGGCTTTCTGGAGATATTCCAATTAATTTGTAAAATCTGCCTCTTCACATGACAACCTTGATACTCGAATACCTTGACCAACTAAAACGTTGGTGAACACATGATTTTGATGCATACTTGTTTAATGAAGAAAAGAAGGTGTAAAACATGGTTTCCTCTGCATTCTAGTAGAAATAATTCCTTCATTCAATATAACCATAACATCTAAAAAGTTTATGCTACTTGAAGATGCAGTTAAAGTAAACTTTAAAAAAATCACTACTCGTATTCATTTCTTCAAAGCAGTGGTATATTTCCTGTGGATTCCCTCCCCAACCAGTGAAGAGGTCATCCACAGAACGACGGTATAGAATCACCTTATTATTCTGTTTGGTCAGGATATTTGCATACTCCCACTTCATCATAACGATGTTAGTGTATGAACTGGTACAGCTGGTGCCCATGGCGACACTAGCTGTTTGCCAATATTATTTGTCAACAAACAAAAATATGTTGTGTTCTAGTACTAACTCTAAGAGCATACAAAAAAAATCAATCTTGTCAGATGAGAATTGGGAGCTTATCTGCATAGCACTTCTCACCATGCCTACTCCCTCCTCATTAGGAATACAGGTGAAGAGGGATATCACATCTAAAGTAACTAGCATGCTGAACTTGTGGTTACCAAGTGTTTTCGAGCAGTTATATAGATCTGATAAAAATTGTTTGGTGTCTCTTAGAACTATTGGTTAGTTATCAAGGATTAACTTTAGTTGTTTATCTAAATAAACTGAAAGTGGCTCAGTTAGCCAACTCCCACCAGCTACTATAGGCCTCATTGGGGGAAGGGTGGGGTGATTTTGGGCTTTGGGAAGGCCATGGAACTGTGGCACTAGCGGTTCATCCACTCTTTAAAAAAAAAAAAAAAAAAAAAAAAAAAAAAAAATCCAACAACTGTTTGTCAGCGAGACCCATACAATGACATTCATTTAAAGCTAAGTCAATACAATACTTCATTAAACATATATCATCTAACTGTATCACTTTATAAGTGGTCTCATCAGATAACATATCATGCATGGTATTATAGTAATATTCAGCATCCATGATGACTATAGGTCCACCTTTATCTGACGGCCGAATAACAATTTCTAAATTGCTACGTAAATTATTCATTGCTTGTATCTCCATAGTGGATAAGTTGCCCCTGACAGATAACTTTCGTGTATCCAGTAAGTTATACAAATCCTTCTCAGATGCTGTGATAAACACATCAATATGGTTTGGTAATGAAGGTGAAAACTTACTAGGTTTCTTAAAAGTAACATTGGTGCTATCTTGTTTGTTGCCAAACATCAGTTTTAAACATATAGAATGAGCAAATAGCCGTAGCTCTATAATTGTTTGACTGATATCAAACATAGTGTTGGGAATAAATCCAAGACCTCTATTCAATACTGCATGTTCGTAGTCAGTCAAAAAATACCTGCAAATGTTCCAAACTTGCCCTTGTAATTGAAGTTCCACATTTTCTTCAGAGTTTTGTGTTGATATGGAGCCAGAGGTTCTTTGCGCTTCTGTCCCATTCGCCGTTGCTCCTGTTTGATGGATTTCTTTCTTATGGGACGAATCGGCAGCAGAAATTGGGGAAAATACTGTTCTTTGTTGGTAGCAGCAATAACTTTCGGTCTCACCACATTGGAGTTAGTGGAACTATTGGAGATAACTGCTGTCAAGTCTCCTGTGGTCCCTCCCATCGCAGCCTCTCTCAAAGATGTGGAATAAACAGATACTGATAGCCCCAGTGTGGCAACAATGTTTACGGTAGCTTGGAATTGTACTTCGGGTTCGTCTTGCCATTTCTGAAGAGAGTTCACTGCTTCTGTTACGTGGTTAACAGACTCTCTTCATAATAAATTATGAGCATTGGGCCATGTAAACACTTTGTTATTACTAAAGTCATGTAGGTCTTGCCATTTCTGAAGAGAGTTCACTGCTTCTGTTACGTGGTTAACAGACTCTCTTCATAATAAATTATGAGCATTGGGCCATGTAAACACTTTGTTATTACTAAAGTCATGTAGGTCTTGCCATTTCTGAAGAGAGTTCACTGCTTCTGTTACGTGGTTAACAGACTCTCTTCATAATAAATTATGAGCATTGGGCCATGTAAACACTTTGTTATTACTAAAGTCATGTAGGTCCCTACTTAGTTTCTTTTTCTTCTGTAACAGAAGTCTTTTTTCATATTGAGTGATTTTATCCATCAACTCAGTAAAGTATAAATCAACATTCGCTTTGCCTATTATCAAAGTAAATTCAGACTGATGTTGTTGTACATTATTAATTAATTCAAGTTCCATTGGCTGAAAGAACTCAATAAGTAAACATAGGTAGGACCTACTTGTCTCCAAATTAATGTGTTGCCACTGTGCAAGCAGCGGTGGATAGGTGGATAGGTGTCTCTATATTTCGGCATGTAGAGGACACAAAGCCCCCATGTACTGTATTTAGATTAATACAGGCTTCCAGATGAAAACGTTGACATTGAAGCCTTTTAAAATGATATAAATCATTCTCAATGTTTCTTTTAATATCACGTACCTTAGGATTAGAAGCCGTACCATCAATAGGTTCAGTTGTATCAACAGTTATTTCATCCATCAATAAGGGATTCAGCTGATCACTCATGAAAGTCAATAATCTAGTGTTAACTGCATTGGCATTGTTGTTGTTGGTTACTGTTTCCAAAATTATTCTGTTATCTTCAGCCATGCTTGCCAAAATGCAGGAGACAATAGAAATCCATCGAACAGGAGCAACAGCGAATGGGACAGAAGCGCAAAGAACCTCCGGCTTCATATCAAGTGTTATCCTTCTTTGCTTTTGGGATTTACTACTATTTGTGTCTTGGTTTTTCTTGCACCTTGGGTTTTGGTTTTAAGGCCTGAAACGTGGATGCTCAATCCTTCCAATAGGTAAACCTGTCAATCTATGCATTTCCCCCTTTACTACTCATCTCAAGGGTACTGCTCAAAATAAGGGAGAAAAAACCAAGGGCAATCTTGATTGCCCCAGACTGGCCATGCTAGCACTGGTACCCACTGCTGCGCAGCCTGTCACCCCTGCCACCATGGCACCTACCTCAGATCCCAACACGCCTGACCCAGAAGAGTGGAGAATTCATGCATCCACAATTGCAGACCCAGAACCTGGCAGCCTGGCTTATTCCTTGACCTCACCTCAAGCTGCCAGCCTAAGCAAACAAGTCCTACATGTTATACGTGAGGCCAGACACCCCCAGCACTAGAAAATCCTATGCTGACAAGTGGAAAAGGTTTTGCATCTGGATCCAGGCTAAGGGAGCCGAAACAGCACAGCCCTCCCTACCTCTCATCCTGGATTGCCTAGCAGACCTACTACACAAGGGCCTATCCTTCTCTTCTATTAAAATTCATACCTCTGCCATCTCTGCTCATTACAGCACAGAGTCACCTCTCTTCTCCCACCCTCTCATCAAACAGTTCATAAGAGGGGCTAACAACTTAAGGCCACCCAGAAGAGCTCCTACCCCAGCTTGGGACCTTAACTTTGTGTTGGGAAAGCTCACCCTACCCCCCTTTGAGCCTGCAGCTTTATCAGAGTTAAAATTCCTCTCGGAAAACAGCCTTGCTTCTGGCCATCACTTCAGCTAGAAGAGTTTCAGAGCTGCAAGCACTCATGGCTCTAGAGCCCTTCATCATTTTCCATGCTGACAGTGTCTTCCTTAGGACTAACCCATCCTTCATGCCTAAAGTGATGTCCAGTGTGGCTCTCAACCAATCCATTCATTTGCCCACCTTTTTCCCTAACTCACAAAACAAGGGGGAAAGGATTCTGCACTCTCTAGATGTGCACAGACAGCTCACATTTTATCTGGATAGGACTAAATCTTTCAGAAAAACTGACCAATTGCTATTCAGCTTTGCAGCAGAGGGCAAGGCCATATCCAAACAATCAGTCTCCAAATGGATAGCACACTGCATCCATTTCTGCTACAAACAGCATGGGAAACCAACCCCAAAGTGGATCAGGACACATTCCACCAGGGCAACCTCCACCTCTGCAGCTTTTCTCAGAAGGGTACCCACCAGGGACATCCTGGATGCTGCAACATGGACTTGTGTTCATGACTTTGCCACGCATTACCACCTGCCTATCTTCTCCAAATCCAGGGCAAGCTTTGCCACCACAGTCTTGCAGGACTTTCTAGCCAGCTCCCAGTCTTCTTGACTGCCTCCACCCTTTTCTTCAGCTTTTGGAATCAACCGGTGTGTGATGACTGCAACAGTGAAACACTAAGAACATAGTACAGTTGTGTACACTTCCCATAAATGTAGATGTTCAAGTGTTGCAGTCATGGTTTCCCACCCTCCATCCCCCTTGTGTCTGTCTCATCCTCTCTCTGTACAGGGAATATTTTGGTATTTGCTTTCTACTGGTGGTGTTCTTCCACCATAACCTAGCTCCCTATTTGGTGGCTCCTGACAGTTGGGGCAAGAAAAACTGATGTAATGGCCTCGGCTGCCTGATTTTATACCACTAACGACCCGACGTCAGTCCTGGAGCGACAGCAACTGACACAGAAATACTAAGCCTCTGGTATTTGAGCCAACTGTGGGTTCCCCCCTGGCAAGATAACCCAAGTGTGATGACTTCAACAGTGAATACACTCGGAATATCTACATTTATGGTAAGTGTACACAACTGTACTCTTCTGCGAACTACAGTGAGTTTCCTTCCTTTATACCACAGCTACTCTGGTTTATTGATACTTACTTGGCTCGTAGTCCAAGGGGAACCAGTGAGTAGCCTAGTTCAGATTTCCTGTTGTCTTAAAGCACTGTCAGGTTTACTAACCTACTCAAGGATGCGGCAAAATATGAGGCAAAGTCAGATGTGTACTGCCAAATTGGAGACAAATAAGAACAGACTACTTAAAGTCGCTGAAAAGTTAACAGAATAATTAAAAATAAGTTCCAACAAACATATAATTATTGCAGGTGGCTTTATACCACCAGGCAATAACATCACTGTAATGGAAGGCCTGCTTAATTGGACCTCCAACTCCCTTCCACATGAAACCATACTATTAGGAGACTTCAATATTGACTAGCGTCACTGCTCCAGCCATAACCCCTCTGCCTTCATAAACCTCCACAGGTTTACCCAAATTATAACCACCCCCACTTGAATTGACAAAACTTCCAAATGCCAGTCCATCTTAGACTGCATCCTGGTATCTGACCCCGCTCTTACACAGCCATCTGGTTGTCTTCCAGATACCCTAAGTGACCATCATCCAACCTACTTAATTAGGAACGGATCCCAAGTCATCAACCGACTTATCCTCAGAGTAGTTAGAAACAAAAAAAACTTTATAGCTACTGATCTCATCAGTACTCTTAAAAAGCTGTAACTGGACCTCCCTAAAACATCTACCTCTAGACGATGCCGTTGAGTACTTTAACACAACCTTCATAAAAATCTTAAACCATCATGCACCCCCTAGAACCATTAGAATAAAAACTAACTGTGCCCCATGGCTAAGAAAAGATACTAAAACTATAATGAAAGAAAGGGACAGGCCTGGATTCAATACCAGAAAAACAAAACCACTACTTTGAGACAAAACTATGTAGAGCTCTGTAACATGGCCAAAAACAAATCAAACTGGACAAATGCAGCTACTATGCAAGCATGCAAGAAACACACGCTCACAACCCACAAACATTTTGGGCCACAATAAATGGTATACTGCATCCAGGAATGTCCACGACTCCAACCGCTGTGCTTCCAAGTAACCATGAAAACATTCCTACTCAGTTTAACAAATTCTTTACTGAAACAGTCCAGACCCTTTCCAATGCCCAAAATAGTACTAGCAGCCCCACACCAATAACTACCCCAACCCACCCCAGTATACAAAACAATAGCCCCAATTTTCACCTCCACTCTGTAGCCACCAAATCAATATCTAAACTCCTTGGTAAACTTAAACCAACCACTCTAGCAGCTGATAAGCTTCCAGCAGACTTCCTTCGGATCTCAGCTGAAGCTATAGCCTATCCTGGCTCTATTCTCATAAACAGATCTCTCTCAGAATGCAGAGTCCCCATCGCATGCAAAACATCATATATAATTCCACTGCACTAAAGAGGGAACTCCTTAGAGCTCACCATCTATCGCCCAATAGCAATCCTATCACCTTTATCCAAAATATTAGAAAGAGTTGTTCAAACTCAACTAATACAGTACCTTATCCCAGCATGGCTTTAGACCTTCCCATAGCACCACGACAGCATTACTATCATTCACCAACATAGTTAACCACCACAGAAACAAGGGTCCATTGTTTCTTCCATATTCTTAGCCCTATCAAAAGCCTTTGACATGGTAAACCACAGTCTGCTTCTTGATACCCTATCCACCCTAAGTATAAGTCCCTCCTTTATATCCTGGTTCAACAGCTACTTATCTGCCCATCAGCAAGCAGTCCTATGGCAGGACCAATTGTCCCCCCTGATACCAGTAACCTTAGGAGTCCCTCAAGGATCCATCCTCGGCCCATTGCTGTTCTCTCTATTTACAAATGAGATCTCTTCATCCTCTCCCACTGCCTCAATAGTACAATATGCAGATGACACTACCCTCAGATAACTCCAGCACTTAATTCAGCCCCACATTCCCTCTAGAGCCTTAAGATCTAGTAACCAGAACCTCATAACTGTCATCAAACATAAAAACGAAGCTGGTAAGTTCCTCTTTGCCAACACCATTGCCAAAACCTGGAACACACTACCAAGCCAAATACCTTCTACCACTTCCTTTAGTCAATTCAAAAAAACTCCTGAAAACCCACTATCTATGTAACTGGCTATGCTTATGTCACTCACCAGGCTAATCCATACCAAGAGAATTTGTCAGAGTACAGCTGTGTATAAACAGTTTCTCCACTGAAAGCTTCCAAACCCATATACATTTACTTTACAAAACTTATAACTGCAAAAGAAAAAAAAAATGTAGCTCTGTCTACTGTAAGAAATGTTAATCACTAACATGATGTCCTGTTGTGTGCATATATATGCTATATGTATGTTTGTGAATCATCAACATGTTGTCCTGATCTGTATATATGCCATATGTATGTATGTTCTACTTCTATTTACTCTCATGTAATGTATTGTAATGTGGAGCTATTCTCCCCAGGCCGCCACTGAAAATGGACCTGTGTCCAGTCGGACTTTCCCAGTAAACAAATGTAAAATAAAAAATAAATAAATAATGAGTTTTGTATCTGTGTGCAGAAGGTCAGATGGTAGTGGATTTAGCGAAAAGGATGGACATGGTTATGGTGAATACGTATTTTAAGAAGAGGGAGGAGCACTGGGTGACGTGCAAAAGGGGAGTAAGATGCACACAGGTGGATTATATCCTATGCCCGAGGGCCAGACTGAAGGAGTTTGGAGACTGTAAAGTGGTGACAGGGAAAGTGTAGTTAGGCAGCATAGAATGGTGGTTTGTAGATTGACGTTGGTGATCAAGAAGAGGAGTGTGAGGGCAGTGCCAAGGATCAGATGGTGGAAGTTGAAAAAGGGTGGAGTTCAGGAAAAAAATTAAGGCAGGCATTGGGTGGCCATGAAGAGTTACCGAATAGCTGGGTAACTACAGCAGAGCTGGTAAGGGAGACCACTAGAAAGGTGCTTGGTGTAACATCTGGACAGAGGAAGGATGACAAAGAGACCTGGTGGTGGAATGAGGAAGTACAGGAGAGTATACAGAGAAAGAGGTTGGCAAAGAAGAAGTAGGATTGTCAGAGAGATGAAGAAAGTAGTCAGGAGTATAAGGAGATGAGGCACATGGCAAAGAGAGGGTGGCTAAGGATAAGGCATATGGAGAGTCGTATGAAAGGTTGGACATTAAGGAGTGAGAAAAGGACCTGTACCAACTGGCTAGACAGAGGGACCAAGCTGGGAAAGATGTGCAGCAGGTAAGGGTGATAAAGGATAATGAGGGAAACGTGCTCACAAGCGAGGAGTGTGTGTTGAGCACATGTAAAGAGTACTTTGAGGGGCACGTACTCACAAGCGAGGAGTGTGCGTTGAGCACATGTAAAGAGTACTTTGAGGGGTTGATGAATGAAGGGAATGAGAAAGAGAGAAGGTTGGATGATGTGGGGATAGTGACTCAGGAAGTGCAACAGATTAGCAAGGAGGAAGTAAGGACAGCTATGAAGAGGATGAAGAATGGAAAGGTTGTTGGTCCAGATGACATACCAATGGAAGCCGCTTTCATCAAAAGACTTCATGAGAAAACACATTCACTATAAATTACACCCTTTATAAATACTGTATTCAATTAACAGTCAAGTAGCAAAAACATGGTTAATGATTAATTGTTTTTGCTACTTGAGAGTGTTGATGGAGAAATATGGAGAACGTCAGAAGGAGCTGCATTGTTTGTCTGTGAACTTAGAGAAAGCATATGACAGGGTGCCTAGAGAGGAGTTGTGGTACTGTATGAGGAAATCGAGAGTGGCAGAGAAGTATGTAAGAGTGGTACAGGATATGTACGAGGGTAGTCTGACAGTGGTGAGGTCTGCGGCGGTAATGACAGATGCTTTTAAGGTGGAGGTGGGATTACATCAAAGATCAGCTCTGAGCCCTTTCTTATTTGCAGTGGTGATGGACAGGTTGACAGACGAGATCAGGCAGGAGACCCCGTGGGCTATGATGTTTGCAGAGGACATTATGATCTGTATTGAGAATAGGGACCAGGTTGAGGAGACCCTGGAGAGGTGGATATATGCTGTAGAGAGGAGAGGAATGAAGGTCAGCAGGACTAAGACAGAATATATGTGTGTGAAAGAGAGGGAGGACAGAGGAATGGTGAGGATGCAAGGAGTAGAGGTGGCGAAGGTGGATGAGTTTAAATACTTGGGATCAACAGTTCAGAGTAATGGTGAGTGTGGAAAAGAGGTGAAGAAGAGAGTACAGGCAGGATGGAGTGGGTGGAGAAGTGTGTCAGGAGTGATTTGTGACAGACGAGTACCAGTAAGAGTGAAAGGGAAGATCTACAAGAGGGGGTAGTGAGACCAGCTATGTTATAAGGGTTGGAGACAGTGGCATTGACAAAAAGGCAGGAGTCAGAGCTGGATGTGGCAGAATTAAAGATGTTAAGATTTGCACTGGGTGTGACGAGGATGGACAGGATTAGGAATCAGTATATTAGAGGGTCAGCTCAGGTTGGACAGTTTGGAGACAATGCCAGAGAGGTGAGATTGTGTTGGTTTGAACATGTGCTGAGGAGGGATGTTGGGAATATTGGGAAAAGGATGCTAAAAATGGAGCGGCCAGGTAAGAGGAAAAGAGGAAGGCCTAAGATAAGGTTTATGGATGTGGTGAGAGAGGACATGCAGCTGGTTGGTGTGACAGAGCAAGATGCAGAGGACAGGAAGAAGTGGAAACAGATGATGTGCTGTGGTGACCCCTAATGGGAACAGCCGAAAGAAATAGTAGTAGTATCCGTGTGCATTTTGTGAACCACAACAACTGTGAAATTCTGAAGACTGAGACTGACTGTAATAATCCTCAGTGATTTAACAGAGAAAAAGTTAATGGAAGTCTGGCAGCTGTTGTGGAGATTAAGGCGCCTGCCTGCTGCAGTCACATAACCAAACAGCGCACCTTGGCTGTAACTTCTCTCTCTCTCTCTCTCTCACACACACACACACGTTTTTTCAAATGTGCTACAAATGTTCTACTGACATTGAAATAATGTTTAAATCTCAAACACTATCCAAGTAAAACAACTTAATTGAATCCTGCAGAACAGCACACACATTTCTAGTTGAATTGAATGTTGTTACCGTGCCTTCCTCCAGAAATACTCATGGATGGTGGGGGTGCAAGGTGAACCTGCTGCTGCTGCCTGTACCTGTGATCGATGGTAAAGGAAGAGACTATTCTGTCATGGCACGAATGCTGAATTATAATTTTTGTTAAAGGCCTGTGAGTCCCCCTTAATGCTATGGAGTTATGGTGACCACCTGTTTGGTCCCTATTGTAATCCTCTACTAGCTGAGAGACTAAGAAACGCCCAGGAATGAGAGCAGCACTTCCTAAGAACTGTAAACCCTAACGTGATACAGGAACTGTGTGAGTAATTCTGTGAGGAAAATGGTAGGGGAGGTCCTTATAAAATACAGATATTAAAGATGGACACAAATGTGAAACGCCCAGGAATGAGAACAGCACTTCCTAAGAACTGTAAACCCTAACATGATACAGGAACTGTGTGAGTAATTCTGTGAGGAAAAGGGTAGGGAGGTCCTTATAAAATACAGATATTAAAGATGGACACAAATGTGAAACGCCCAGGAATGAGAGCAGCTCTTCCTAAGAACTGTAAACCCTAAAGTGATACAGGAACTGTGTGAGTAATTCTGTGAGGAAAAGGGTAGGGAGGTCCTTATAAAATGCAGATATTAAAGATGGACACAAATGTGAAACGCCCAGGAATGAGAGCTGCACTTCCTAAGAACTGTAAACCCTAACGTGATACAGGAACTGTGCGAGTAATTCTGTGAGGAAAAGGGTATGGAGGTCCTTATAAAATACAGATATTAAAGATGGACACAAATGTGAAATGCCCAGGAATGAGAGCAGCTCTTCCTAAGAACTGTAAACCCTAACGTGATACAGGAACTGTGTGAGTAATTCTGTGAGGAAAAGGGTAGGGAGGTCCTTATAAAATACAGATATTAAAGATGGACACAAATGTGAAACGCCAGGAATGAGAGCTGCACTTCCTAAGAACTGTAAACCCTAACGTGATACAGGAACTGTGCGAGTAATTCTGTGAGGAAAATGGTAGGGAGGTCCTTATAAAATGCAGATATTAAAGATGGACACAAATGTGAAACGCCCAGGAATGAGAACAGCACTTCCTAAGAGCTGTAAACCCTAACATGATACAGGAACTGTGTGAGTAATTCTGTGAGGAAAAGGGTAGGGAGGTCCTTATAAAATACAGATATTAAAGATGGACACAAATGTGAAACGCCCAGGAATGAGAGCAGCTCTTCCTAAGAACTGTAAACCCTAACGTGATACAGGAACTGTGTGAGTAATTCTGTGAGGAAAAGGGTAGGGAGGTCCTTATAAAATACAGATATTAAAGATGGACACAAATGTGAAACGCCCAGGAATGAGAGCAGCTCTTCCTAAGAACTGTAAACCCTAACGTGATACAGGAACTGTGTGAGTAATTCTGTGAGGAAAAGGGTAGGGAGGTCCTTATAAAATGCAGATATTAAACATGGACACAAATGTGAAATGCCCAGGCTTATGGGGAGTGCATTCTGTCAGAAAATAACATGTCTTTATTTCCTGAACCTGAAATCTGAAGTCAGCATCTAATTTCACATGTACGTGCCCTTCAGTTATTTTAGCAGCAGTCCTTTTGATCTTATAAATTTATTGAGCCATCTGTTGCCAGTTCTTCAAATTAGAACCTTTAGAAATACCCAGTTTGTTGGTTGACATTTGATTACCAAGAAAGTCTAACTGGGTAGAATCCCATTTTTTTGGCAGAAGCCTGGAGAGCAAAGCTTCAAATTGTTATAAAGCATTTTAAGAACAATAATTTTACAGTCTTCAAAAATAAAAGAAAAACATCTGCAGTTTAAATAATTGTAATAAATTAGACATACTATTAAAATGGTTAAGAATCTTTGTAATTTATATGTTAAAAGTTTCAGTCTATAAAAGAAAGGAAAAGGCATTTTTGCTGTTGTAGATAATCTTTGAATATTCCTTAGTCTGAAATCATATAAAATGGCAAATCTCAAACATAGAAAGTACTCCAAACAGCCTAACCAGCCTTCTACAGTGACAGACCCCCCCCCCTTGCTTGCATGTGTAGGAACAAGTTAATTATTAAAATATTTTTACCACTGCTTCCCAGTAATATATTGGAAGATGGTGTATATTCGTATTTTTTTTCCAAAACACGTCTGTGGAGAGATGTTACAAAAATGTAATGGCATTGTTTAGCCAGCTTCTTTGTACACCTTGCTAGCAAATTGACAGAGATGGCAAGATAGTGCATCAGTTATTCCTCATAAGGTTCTTCTCTATTAGTCCGTGAAAACATGTTTCTGCAGTATTTTAACAACCATCCCTAGAACTCTGTTAGCTTTTCAATATAGCTGTCCCTCCTTTGGATATTTCTGAAAATCTCTGTCCATGTACTGGGCAGATTGGAATTGAGTAGACACATGATTGGCAGACTGAGAGCCAGCAGGCGGAGGAGTGAGAAGCTCTCTTCTTGCCTTTATTTATGACAGTAAAAGGGTCTCTCCGCCATCACATTGAAATCTGGGGATGCCTAATCACCTTTGCTAACATGCAAAACACCATTGTGGCATTCACCATAACAGTCTACACCTGGAGGTTTACACTTGTGTAAATACCTTTATGTTTTTGCAAATTTTTAGAAGGGCGACGTTTAGTAATTTGAACTTTATTAGTCACAGTATTATGGGTCTGTTTGCCCCCGTTCCTTGCACCCTGTGTGTCAGAGTCTAATTAGCCAACAGACTTTTAGTGTCTTATAGGAAAATCTGGAGGGGTCCCACATAAAGGATCACGCTGTGATACTCCATATCAGTGCTTGAGAAGAAGTCTCTTGGGGGCAAGCATGACTAGATGTCTGGGTGGAGGGGTCCCACATAACAAAGGATCATGCCACGGTGGTGCAGTGGTAGCATTGTCACCTCACAGCAAGAGGTTCTCCCATTCGATTCACGGCTGGAGCACATTCTGTGTGGAGTCTGCATGTCCTCCTCGCAGTCGAGTGGCATTCGAAAGACATGCGTGAATGGGCGTGCCTTCGTTGAAGGTTGGGCGTTGGGCTGGCACCTCGGCACCATAAAAATCGACTGCCAATCATTAGCGGACCGGAGTTCCGCTGTGGTGACCCCTAAGCCCAATAAGGTCTCCTCAATAACGAACTACGAACAAAACACCAACAGTTTATTTATTGTTCACAAGTAACAACAGACACAAAACGTAAGAAATAACTGGAAAAGGAAGATTGTTAAGTTAGACAGGGACTTAAATGATTATAGGGAAGTGAAAGCATACACCATTAAGGGGACTTATAATAAAAGAAATGATTGGAGAGATACGGGGTATGTATATGAAGGAAGGAATGGGAATGATGGTATGATAGAAGAACAAGATGCGGTCATTCCTTTAGAGATGGACCCACCGAGGAGATCGGAGAGAATAAGGAATTTAGCGGTTCAACCTACTTATGCACAGATGACATCGTGTGGTGTAGGGAGACAAGGGAGGGGGTCAACAAGGAGCTCATTGGAACAACCAGAAGAATTGTGCACAACCTATGTACCCACCCAGGCAGTATTGGGAGAGGAAGTGAATATTGATAACGCCGAGCAGGTCAGTGGTATCAAGAAAGGTTATATATATGAGAAGGACAACTTTAAAATATACAACTATGCTGAAGTAGAGATGGATGAAAGACATTTTCTGCTTTTTAAAAAGGGGTTTAAGTTTGTCCCAACTAGGAAAGGGAACTTGGCCAATACTTTATTGGATACTAAAATGTTTGTAAGAAATTTGAATTTAGCTACTATTTATGAGGATAGTGGGGCAAGGAATGACCCATTTAAAAAGAAAAATACTATCACTCCCCCATTGGTACCAGATTTACTTAATTTTGAAGCTATTATGAACAATGAGATAAAAAATGACTATAGGAATAGAAAGAAATGGTACCTTAATAATATAACTCTGGAAGAAAAGGACGTGATGAAGGAAATTATTAATGATAAAGAAATAAGAATTATGAAACCAGACAAAGGGGGTGCGGTAGTTATTATGCAAAATTGGGAATATATAGGGAAAATGCTTGGATTTCTAAATGTGGAGGGTAGATACAGCCAGGTTTCACAAAATGAAATGAATATAGCCTATCGTAGAATAGATTTGATACTGGAGGATAACTTGATGCAAGGGGCTATTGACAAAACACTACATGAATTTTGAGTGTACCCAAACCATTTATTTGTAGCATATTTGGAATTCCGAAGACTTATAAGAATTCCATGGACCCACCTGTGAGACCTATAGTCTCATCAGGTGGGTCCAAGATTGAACCTTTGGCTATATATGTGGGTAAAAAGTTAAAACCATATCAGAAATTTTACCCACATATACTTGTGGATTCATGGGATTTTCTTACAAAAGTAGGGAAATTAAAGTATGATGCGGAATACACATTCATAACAGTGGATGTTAAAGATTTGTTTTCGGTAATTCCGCATGAGTTTGGACTCAAATGGTTAGAGGAAATGATGACAGAATTTGAGTTTTTGGATGGTAGAGATTTTAATTTAGTACTTGAGAGTGTGGAGTTGGTTATGAAAAATAACTTTATATATTTCCAAGGAGAGTTATACCATCAGATAGATGGTATACCGATGGGGCAGCTTCTGCACCTATAGTGGAAAACATAGTATTATTGTATTGGGAGAAACATTTTATACTCTATTCCGGATACAAGCAGTATATAAAGCGTATTTTAGATTTTTGGATGATATATGCTTGGTGTGGAAGGGACCAAGGCATGAAATAGACAATTTTGTGAGGTTTATTGGCCAAACTACAGAATTCCTAGAATTTACTCATGAAATATGGGAAGAAAAAGTTAACTTCTTGGATGTTACTATTTCAAAGGATAATAAAAATAAAAAATTTAAGTCCAAATTGTATAGGAAACCTCTGCCAGTCTTTCCCAGATGTGTGTGTATGTGTGTGTGCGTGCATGCATGTGTGCAATGCAAATCTCAGTGTTTGTGCGTTAGGTACTTGGGCAGGGACATGAAGCAGTGGTTGGGCAGAGAGAGTGGTGGAGGATCTGGCATGGAACCCTGGCTAAAGACTCAACTCTATAGCTGTGGCAGTGGGGAGTCTAATTGGGAATATGGAGAAAGGAGGAGAAACCAGCCCGGACTGACTGTTCACCATGCACTCTTAAGGGCAGTTGGGCTTGCTTGTTCTTGATGTGGAGAGCTGCATCTGGAGATACTGTGTGTGTACCTGTTATCCTGTCAGTGAATGTTCCCCACATGTGCCAGTGGTGGGGACTGAGGCTCCTTGATTACTGGTACAGAGTTGTAAGGTTGTCACATGTCTCGTTTGCATCTGTTTTTTATTAACCTTACCTTCCTTCCTGTTTGTCCTTAAAAGGGTTACCCATCTCTTTTTAACAGACCTAATTCAAAGGATGCCCTTCCTAATGGTAGTCGTAATTTTCCCACATGCTTTTTCTAGGAAAAACTGTTACACTACCTGAAAAGCAGTACCACCATGTGTTGCTTTAACCAGTCAGTTTGAACATAACAGAAGATGTTCTGTAGTCCTATCGTGCCTTCATTTTTGCACATGGGGTTCAGAGCCGATCCTCGGCTTCGACTCGGCCTGTTACAAGTCTTCTAGTTGGCTCATGGCTAGGTAGGTATCCCATGGTGCACCGGTATAATCCCCAGATCTTGTTTGACGCGTTGAGTTCAGATGTGCTTCTTCTTGGCCGTGGCTAAGTTTAACACTTTTTGCTAATTTTACTATATTACAGTTTAACCTTTCAATTTATATGGCTTTTGCTAGTGTTTTAACAGTCTTTAGAGTAGTTTCAGTCTTGCTGAAGTGTTTTCTTTCTTCACTTTAGATACTTATTGTTGAGAACTGGCTGGCCTTGTTCTCTTTGGTATCCTGTGTGCCAGTTTTTTTTCTATTTAACAGGCGCTTTTGCTCTTTGTTGTTATTTGCTGTGTTTCTTAGCGTAGAGAGTTTGGAAGTTTAGTAGTTATTACTAAAATATTTAGTGCTTACTGTTAAGGTGCGTGTTTGCGTTCAGTTTACCCTTTTCAGTGTGCAGTGTTAAATAGTATTAGAGAGTTAGCATTAGACTATTTCCGCCTAGATATTTGCCGGATATTTAGCTATTCAGTTGTCAAGGGTCCTTTGATATTTCGGACCCTTTTTGCTGTACGACGAAAAATTTGAGTATAGTTTTCACTGAGACAGTTGGACAATTTCTTGTTCATACTTTGTGTGTGTGTGTGTGTGTGTGTGTGTGTGTGTGTGTGTGTGTGTGTGTGTGTGTGTGTGTGTGTGCAGTATAGTTGGTAGTTTCTGACCTTTAGTCTTCTCTTTTCTAGGTCCAATTAAGTTAGAGGACCTAGTTCTTTGTCTTTTTCTCTGCCCAGGGCTAGGCCCGTTTAAGTTAGAGGACCTAGTCCTCGTGGTATGTCAGTGTTAGTGCGGTAAGGGCTATGCCCGTTTAAGTTAGAGGACCTAGTCCTCGTGGTGTGTCAGTGTTAGTGCGGTAAGGGCTATGCCCGTTTAAGTTAGAGGACCTAGTCCTCGTGGTATGTCAGTGTTAGTGCGGTAAGGGCTGTGCCCATTTAAGTTAGAGGACCTAGTCCTCGTGGTATGTCAGTGTTAGTGCGGTAAGGGCTATGCCCGTTTAAGTTAGAGGACCTAGTCCTCGTGGTATGTCAGTGTTAGTGCGGTAAGGGCTATGCCCGTTTAAGTTAGAGGACCTAGTCCTCGTGGTATGTCAGTGTTAGTGCGGTAAGGGCTATGCCCGTTTAAGTTAGAGGACCTAGTCCTCGTGGTATGTCAGTGTTAGTGCGGTAAGGGCTGTGCCCATTTAAGTTAGTGGACCTAGTCCTCGTTGTGTTTGTGTTGTGTCCTTTTTTGCTGCTTCTCCAGTTAGCGTGTCTAAAGAGGCAAAAGATCAGAAACCCTTGGGGTTTAAGAAATGTGTAAAATGCTCTCAGAAAATGTCAATTACGGATGGCCATAGTAATTGTGTGTATTGCCTCAGAGCCATCCATCTGCAGGAAACCTGTTTGTTTTGCCATTCCTTCAGCTCCAGGGCCTTACAGGAGCAGAATAACAAACTAATATTGAAAGTTCTCCTCAAGCCCTCTTTCGTGGAAGACTTGGCCAGTTCATCTTCTTCCTCCAAATCTTATGCATCTAAAAAAGACAAGGCTAAACCTACCAAGAGACATTCCCCAGCATCAACCGGTGCTTTGGAACCGCTTCCTAAACTTTCTGTACTGGACAAGACTTCTCCCTCCTTGGCTCCACTGATCTTGAAACCGATTGAGGTCGTTGATGCTATGAATCCAGTGTCGGCCCCATGCATTTCAGAGCAGACTACTGATTGCAAACATCAGAGCCAGTCTAGAGATCCATTGCCGGTCTCCCCAACTTTAAGGTCCCCTATCTTACAAAGGTCCAGATCTCCCACACTGTCTTTCAGATCTTCCAGGAGCCTATCAGAAGAAGATGTGGAGAGAGAGTAGTGCTGAGACTCCTGAAGTCATCTGCCTTGCCAGAAATGCTGTTGGCTCTGACCCAGTCAGTCCTGGAGCCATCTGAGTCCATTCCTTCTCTTGTGGTTCCTCCTCCGAGCCGTGCCGGGATTTTGGTGCCGGAGTGTTTGGTACCGCTAGTTGTGGAACCCTCGGTTCCAGCTCCCCCCAGGCTGTCTCGGAGCAGAGTTCTGCTCCGACACCTTCGGTGATGTCCAGGGTGTCTAGGAGCCGAAGTTCCCCAGTTGGCCCCGACAGGGAGACTTGGACCTGGACCTCTTCAGTTCTGAGTCTCCCTCTCGGTGCGTCGCCTAGGGTGAGCTTGGATCGTACATCTATCTTGGAGCCGATGACTTCCTCTGTCTCCTAGGAGCCGAGGAGGTCTTTGGAGCTGGAGAGGTCTGCCTTTGAGATGATGCGGAGTGTGCTGTCCCGCACATCAGCTCCACCCAGGGGTACCGACACTCTTCCCCCTCAGGCACCGACCTTCGTTTCAGCACCTGCTCCCTCTCTCAACAGCAGAGACCCGCAGCCTCAGGAGCCCCCTGTTGGTGGCCCCAGTCTTCCGAGACCTCCCCAGAATATCCTTCTGAGAAGCCCCCTCAGAAGATGTCATGGAAGAGGAAGTATGTAGACTCCCATGATGAGTCTCTTACCTCCGACACTGACCTCAAAGAGTCAGAAGGGTCCCCCAAGTCATCCTATGATGAAGTCTTCTTTGTAGACATCTTAGAGATCCTTAAGCAGAGGTGCGGCTGGCCCACTGTTAGCCCTTCTGATGAGGAGTCATTGTAGCTGAATGCTTTCGGGTCTCAACTTTCAGCCTCTTGGGTGTCTCCACCTTTCGATGAACTTCTAGACCTTGTTAGTCGAAAGGTGTGGGAGACTCCTGATGCCATGGAGCCAGTTCCCTGGAGACCCAATAAATTTTTGTCAGCCCCCAAGGAGAAGGAATTTTTATCCAGGGGCATTCCTGTAGATGCCATGGTGGTGGCGGCGGCCACTAAGAAGGAACTAGCGGAGACTTCTTCATTTGTCCATCCGCCGAACAAGGAGTCTCGAATGATGGATAGATACGGGAAGCGTATATTTTCATCAGTGGCATTCACTCTCAGATCGCTGAACTACCCAACACATTTTATAAGGCTTCAGAGAGATCTCCTTAAGGAGTTGGGAGAGACTCTACAAGGTACATCTAATGAAGGAGTCCCTGATAAGGTGTCTGCTCAGTTGTCCACCTTGAATTCCATTGTTAACTCCTCCATGAGGCTGATTTCTTATGCAGCCGATGGAGTGAACAGGGCAGCAGGTTCAGGAGTCTCCTATAGGAGGCACTCCTGGATGCGCTTGTGTAATTTTGTGGATCCATTTAAGTCTACCTTTACCAACGCCCCCTTTGACGGTTCTTCCTTGTTTGAACCTAAGGTAAAAGACACACTCACCAGGTGCGAGCAAGAAGGGAAAACACTGTCTGCCATGGGAGTATGTTTCACCGTCCCCTCTAGACCATAACCTAAGAGTCAGAGAGGTGGTAAGATGTGGTTCAAGAAGTCCCAGAAGTTTTTCCCGGATGTGCAGAGTGACTCCTCCTTCAGAGGCAGAGGGGGGAGGAGCAAATAGTAGACATCGCCCTAGAGGCAGGGGCAGACCGCAAAACCAGGGAGGCCTTGATACATTTTGAGGCCGTCCCAAAGAGCGCTCCTGATGTGGGGCCCGGCTGTACTTCTCTGGAGCCAGTCGGAGGTCGCATTTCTTTGTATCCAGAAGCCTGGCTAAGCATCACCCAAGACAAATGGGTACAAAGAATTATCACCAGAGGTTATTCTATACCCTTTTCTCTTCCACCTCATATTCCCAAGAGGAATCCCAGATGTTCTACCCAATCACAGGGATCAAGCAACTGTAGAAGTGACTAGTTGCTCGCAAACAGAGTCATCCAAACTGTCTCCGCAGACCAGGTAGTATTCGGAACTTACTCCATATTCCTTTTAGTGCCAAAGCATACAGGGGACTGGAGGCCCATCTTGGACCTCAGCAAATTAAACAAATCCATAAAGAAGGACAAGTTCCGGATGGTGACACTGCAGTCTATACTCCCTCTATTAGGGAAAGACACTTGGATGTGCTCAGTAGACCTCCAAGATGCTTACTACCATATACAAATGGATAGAGCATTGAGGAGCCATCTATGTTTCTGGCTGGGAGCCAGTCACTACCAGTTTCGTGCTCTGCCCTTTGGTCTCACCACAGCCCCTAGGGTGTTCACCAAGTGTATGGCAGTAGTGACAGCTCACCTGAGATGTCTAGGATTCCAAGTGTTTTCGTACCTGGATGACTGGCTCCTGACTGCCTTCACCAGGCATCTACTCCTTCAAGCCAGAGATTCCACTGTCCAACTTTGTGCCCAGTTGGGGGTTACTATAAATTAGGAAAAGTCTGCCTTATCACCCCCTCAATTTGTGACTTTTATAGGTGCAGAAATAAACACAGTTGCCATGTTAACTCGTCTTCCAGCAGAAAGAGCTCAGAACTTCATACAAGTTCTCCATCTACTCCCCCAGCAGATACTCAAGGCAAAGACAGTACTGAAACTCTTAGGGTCCATGGCCTCCACCATATTGCTAGTCCCTCTTGCCAGATTGCATATGCAGATTCTTCAGTGGCTCCTGTTGTCCCAGTGGTCCTTTCAACAACTGCCTCTATCCCACCATATCATTTTAACAGAGTCTTGCAAGAAGGACCTCCATTGTTGGATCCAACCCAACCAAGTAACAACAGGTACCCTATTCCTTCCTCGCCAACCCGTTGCTACTGTGACCACGGATGCCTCACAGATAGGGCGGGCAGGGGCATTATCTAGGCAGGAGTGTCCAAGGCACATGGCAAGATCACGAGGCTTACCTGCATATCAATGTTGTAGAGATGAGGGCAGTGCTTCTGGCGTTGCAAGACCTCCACGACCTTCTTCCTCTTAGGACAATAGCAATACAATCAGACAACATGTTGGTAGTATGGTATCTCAACAAACAAGGCGGAACCAGATCTTACCCCCTTTGTTGAGAGGCTATTCGTGTTTGGAAATGGGTGATATCTTCCCAGCGCTTTCTAGTGGCAATGCACATCCCAGGGAAAACCAACGTGATAGCCAACATACTTAGACGGGCAGTCTTGATGCCTCACGAGTGGTCTCTGAAGCAGGAAATAGCGGAACAGATCTTCTGCAAATGGGGACAGCCTTGCTGCAATCTTTTCACCAGTTCGATCAACTCCAAATGCAGCAGCTACTTTTCCCTTATCCCCCTTAAAGTCACAGAGAGACGCACTTCCTCACAATTGGCCCCTGGGTCTCCTTTATGCTTTCTCCCCTTTTCCTCTCATATCCAAGGTGATTCATAAAGTGAAACTGTTGGGAAGCAAATTGATTCTCATCACTCCTTACTGGCCTCGTCAGGTTTGGTTCCCCTTTCTCGGGCCTCATCTACTAGACGATCCATGGACTCTGGACCCAGTGCCAGATCTCTTGACGCACATGTCAGGCTCTCTTCACCCCAACCTCCACACCCTCAATTTGACAGCATGGCTGCTCCAGTTCCATCCATAGTCAGGCTTCATGATTTTTCATGTGCTGTGACCCACATTCTCATAAACCCTCCACTAGGTGGTTATACACTAGCAAATGCAGAAGGTTTTCTATCTGGGCTGTGGAAAGGATTGTTGACCCTTACACCGCTTCCATTCCAGTGGTTTTAGAATTTTTGTCTGAACTTTTTCACCAGGGTTCTGCTGTTGTCGCAATTAGGGTTCAGTTGGCAGCAATATCTAATTTTCATTTGGGCCAACATGAGTTAAATCTGATGTCACATAGTGTGTGTAAAACCTTCCTTAAAGGTGCTACTTTGCTGAGAACTCCTTTTCAGGAACTGATAACTTCATGGGATCTAAACTTCGTCCTGTCCAAATTAACGTCTCCGCCCTTTGAACATGCTCATTCGTGTTTCTTGAAGTTTCTGTCTTGGAAAACTTTGTTTCTGGTGGCCATCACATCTGCTAGACGAGTATCAGAGTTACAAGCACTGTCTACAAGCCCCCTTATTTGATTTTCCACAAAGAGTATCTCTTCTCACTAATCCATTTTTTGTCCCTAAGGTGTGCTCTCATAATAACTTGAACCAAACTATAGATCTGCCGGTGTTCTTCCCTAATCAAAAACTGAGAACCAGCTGAAAGTATCCAACAATCCTTCCAGATATTGCAGAATACACTAGTCAATGCCCACGAAAGAACCACCAGGTGAAACAGCTCCAGGACCAAGGTTTATTGAAGCGCTTTTCGTTTGCTGAATGAGCAAACTTCTTCAGAATAAGTTACACTCAACCACAATGCAGTATTTAAGACACTAATTAATCATCAATTAAGCACAATAAATATGAATTAAGGTCAATAAAGGTAAAAAGCATAACTGTAGTAAAATACATTCAGACCTTATATATGTTATTGCAAGGTTTATACACATAAAAGCATTCCTAATCGTTTTAAATGTACATAAAATATACACAAACTTTATAGGAATTACAAATCCATTAAAGAATAAATCTGTTAAAAATACATAGGAATACATATAAGAACCTCTGAAAAAGGCTAATATGAATCTGAAAACAACCCTGCTTGTTGTTCCTTACCAAGATTAATAATAATAATCTTGAAACAAAACTAATAATATTCTAATACCTTAGTGATACTGAAAAATGCGTATCATAATACTTAAAAAATATGTATATCTACCTTTTAAGGCTCAAAATACTTAATATACACGAAATGGAACATGCCTCATTAAGACCTGGATAATGATAAGCCTCCAGCCTAATCTGCCAATATAGTTCAAGTGCAAGTAGTTTTAATGAGGTAGGCCCACCTCTATTATCCCAAACTATCTGGTCTATTACAATAAACTTAAACTGGTGGGTGGGGAAGTCAACAATGTGTTTGGCAAGAGCATTAGTTACTTTATGTTTCCTTATAGCGTACTGGTGTTCATAAATACGCTCTCTGAACTTACATTCAGTTTTCCCTACATAGTATGCGAAACAATTTTGACACTGTGCTAGATAGACAAGCATCTTGGAATTGCAATTATTTCTGTGTTTTAATTTGAATTCTTTCTTGTTAATTGAGAATCTACTGGATTCAATTATATATTTGCAGAAATAACAAGCATGGCATTTGAACATTCCCGGGGATCTAGTAAGAGGTGGTTTCATCTCAAACCAAGATTTAAGGTTCCTAGCTTTCCTATATGTCACCTTCGGAGTCAAACCTAATTTAGAAGACACCCCTGGGTCTGCTCTGAACAAATGCCAATTCTTTCTATTAATATGCCACAAATTAGTACTATCCACTGCAAAGGTGGTAATAAATCTAGGTACATCCAACTTAGGAACCCTATCCACAATATCGGAAGCTACACTGCTCACAGAAAGTGATAATGTTAATTCCACCCTTTTCTTAACTTGTAGTAATGGTACATAAACATTAGATCTCCTTTTTAATGAAACCTCATTAATTAGATCTTCGATTAATTTGGTGGGATAACCTCGACTCAGGAACATCTCTTTTAGAGTTGTGCATTCTTCAATGTACATGTCATCCCTACTGATAATTCTGGCGGCCATTACAAGTTGTCCTTTAACGACTGCACGTTTCTGTGTAAATGGATGACAACTTGTAAAGTGCAACAAGGTGTTGGAGTAAGTAGACTTCCTGTGAATCTTAGATGTATAACCTGTAGCAATGGGGTCCTTTTCTAACAAAATATCAAGGTAAGGTATCTGCTTATCACTAAAAGTTGAAGTGAACACCAAAAAGTCCGTCGTAGAATTTAGATGATTAACAAATTCAGCAGCTTGTGCCTCATTTCCATTAAAAAGAATAAATATATCATCTAAATAACGTGTATAATATACTGAATGCTTAATGTATAGTGAGTGATTAAAGACAAATTGGTGCTCCCACTGTGCCATGACCAAGTTTGCCACACTGGCACCATAGGGTGAACCCATACCAACTCCAACAGTTTGTAAATAGTAGTTGTCTCCAAACATAAAGACATTTTTGGATAATGTTAAATCCAAAAGCTCAACTATTAGTGAGATGTCATAAGCGCTAGCATCTCTAGCTCTTAACATATCACCTATCCAATCAATCGCTATATCCTGGGGGATACAGGTGTATAAATCTTTAACATCCACCATAAGGAAATTAAAGTTGTCCTCATAGTGTAACTCATTAATTTTGGATAAAAATGTCCACGAATCTTTGCAGATTTGAACCTCTAGTAAAATGTATTTACGTAGTATATGGTCAACCACTTTGGCACAAGCATAAGATGGTGAACCCCGACTATCAATCAATGGACGCATGGGGGGGTCAATCAAGTTCTTATGGATTTTTGGTGTGCCGAAGAAGTATGGAGTCCTGGGATAGGAAGTTGACATATAATTATATTAATCCTGGCTTCCAGAAACATCTCTTCAATATGGTCCTTGATAATCCGGTATGCACCGTTAACTTCATTTATAGAACTCAGTGCGTAAGCAGGAGTATCAAGAAGTGAAGTCATACGGTCAAAGTAGTTGTCGTTCTCAAAAATCACTACCCCCCCACCTTTGTCCGGCTCGCAAATACATAAATTATTTGAACGAAGAGCGTGGATACAATCAATTTCAGAAGTGTTATTATTATGAAGGCCACGTGGTTTGTACTTATTTTTGACACACCTAATATCCACTTCACATATCTGCTCGAACATCGACAGGAGTGGATGAAGTGGGGGGTTAAAAGTACTAGGAACATGAAGTTGGTTAGAGATGTCACTGTAGGCTCCCCCACCCATCATAAGTTTAAAGTTGAGTTTTCTAGTAAAAGTTTTGACGTCAATGATAGCCTTAACAAAATCAAAATTGTGTTGGGGTACATACGTATGACCCTTAGCCATTAGGTCCGCCATATCAGTTGTAATAAGAGTTTTAGAATAGTTGTAAACTTTAAAGTCGCCAGAAGTATTCGTTCTAATGACTCGGCCCTGTTGCACATTGTCAACATCCAAATCATTCATCATTGAAGGAGAAGAAGGTGTTTGTATATCAACAACATCTTCTAAGTGCGTGGTAAAATACTGGACATAGAAAGTCGGAGATGTTACCGATTTGTTCTCCGCTGGTTTGGTTGATTCAACCATTGACGCTGGGATTTGGGTCTTGCTCCTAAAAAATTCTCCTGTATATTGGCATTATTGCTTGTGTTAAAATTGTTTCTATTCTGAATCCTCTCACTTCTACGCAGTTCAACTGGTGGCATATGATCATTAACC
Organism: Protopterus annectens; assembly: GCF_019279795.1. NCBI lineage: Eukaryota > Metazoa > Chordata > Ceratodontiformes > Protopteridae > Protopterus > Protopterus annectens. The sequence continues at coordinate 57,998,842 of NC_056749.1, read as the reverse complement.
AAAGGGAAATCATCCTGAGTGTTGACTGCAGAGTTATTGTTAGAGAAAACGCTTTCAACAATATTAAGGGGAGCATTATTGTTAGAATTGATAATGTGAGGTCCAGTGTTAGTCCTCCATGTCTGCCCTAGAGGAGGGTTAGGGTAAGCAGCCCCTTCCCTGTACACCTTGGAGTCCCTCTCCAGTTTTTTTACCTTCACAGATTTTAATTTAACTAGATAATTGTCTATACTACTGAACAATCTGGCATAGTCAAATCTATACCTATCAAAAACAAAGTCAGCTTTAATTACATTATCTAACACAGTTGCTTCAGCATTAAGTTCATCAACTTGTAATGTGTAATGTTTAATCATTACATTAAGCAGCTCAAAACCATGCCTATCATACATAGAAACAAGTTCCTGATGAAATACAGAATTGGCAACCAACCCAGTTGGATACTGGAAATGTCTCAAACCTTTTGGCACTATTTTACGAACCAAACATTCATTAAAATATGCAATTTCCAGCTGTAACTTTTTGATTTTAAGCATAGTATTGTCCAGTGCTTTTAGATTACTAGATATATCAGGTTCAGAGGTACTACGTTGAAGGGATGCAGTTGCTGTTTCAGAGTTAAACGATGGATTAACACAGACCCAGTTAGCGAAGTCAGGATAGTTAACAAAATTATTACTCACCGGAGGCTGCAGCCTGTTATTCCCTGAAACAGGCAAATTAAAACTATTGCCCTCTTGTTGGCAACTTGTACTTTTATTATTACCCTCGGGGGGTCGACCAATATTTAATGTAATAGTACCATTAGGAGGTCGGCCAGTATGCTACAGGTTATACATCTAAGATTCACAGGAAGTCTACTTACTCCAACACCTTGTTGCACTTTACAAGTTGTCATCCATTTACACAGAAACGTGCAGTCGTTAAAGGACAACTTGTAAGGGCTGCCAGAATTATCAGTAGGGATGACATGTACATTGAAGAATGCACAACTGTAAAAAAGATGTTCCTGAGTCGAGGTTATCCCACCAAATTAATCGAAGATCTAATTAATGAGGTTTCATTAAAAAGGAGATCTAATGTTTATGTACCATTACTACAAGTTAAGAAAAGGGTGGAATTAACAACATTATCACTTTCTGTGAGCAGTGTAGCTTCCGATATTGTGGATAGGGTTCCTAAGTTGGATGTACCTAGATTTATTACCACCTTTGCAGTGGATAGTACTAATTTGTGGCATATTATTAGAAAGAATTGGCATTTGTTCATTGCAGACCCAGGGGTGTCTTCTAAATTAGGTTTGACTCCGAAGGTGACATAATAGGAAAGCTAGGAACCTTAAATCTTGGTTCGAGATGAAACCACCTCTTACTAGATCCCCGGGAATGTTCAAATGCCATGCTTGTTATTTCTGCAAATATATAATTGAATCCAGTAGATTCTCAATTAACAAGAAAGAATTCAAATTAAAACACAGAAATAATTGCAATTCCAAGATGCTTGTCTATCTAGCACAGTGTCAAAATTGTTTCGCATACTATGTAGGGAAAACTGAACGTAAGTTCAGAGAGCGTATTTATGAACACCAGTACGCTATAAGGAAACATAAAGTAACTAATGCTCTTGCCAAACACATTGTTGACTTCCCCAGCCACCAGTTTAAGTCTATTGTAATAGACCAGATAGTTTGGGATAATAGAGGTGGGCCTACCTCATTAAAACTACTTGCACTTGAACTATATTGGCAGATTAGGTTGGAGGCTTATCATTATCCAGGTCTTAATGAGGCATGTTCCGGTTTGTGTATATTAAGTATTTTGAGCCTTAAAAGGTAGATATACATATTTTTTAAGTATTATGATACGCATTTTTCAGTATCACTAAGGTATTAGAATATTATTAGTTTTGTTTCAAGATTATTATTATTAATCTTGGTAAGGAACAACAAGCAGGGTTGTTTTCGGATTCATATTAGCCCTTTTCAGAGGTTCTTATATGTATTCCTATGTATTTTTAACAGATTTATTCTTTAATGGATTTGTAATTCCTATAAAGTTTGTGTATATTTTATGTACATTTAAAACGATTAGGAATGCTTTTATGTGTATAAACCTTGCAATAACATATATAAGGTCTGAATGTATTTTACTACAGTTATGCTTTTTACCTTTATTGACCTTAATTCATATTTATTGTGCTTAATTGATGATTAATTAGTGTCTTAAATACTGCATTGTGGTTGAGTGTAACTTATTCTGAAGAAGTTTGCTCATTCAGCAAACGAAAAGCGCTTCAATAAACCTTGGTCCTGGAGCTGTTTCACCTGGTGGTTCTTTCGTGGTCATTGACTAGTGTATTCTGCAGTATCTGGAAGGATTGTTGGATACTTTCAGCTGGTTCTCAGTTTTTGTTTTAACAGTGATTTGTGGTTTTCGTTTTTTCTTCCCTGATCATTCCAACGCAGCAGAATACAGATTTCATCAGTTGGATGTTCACAGACAATTACGGTTCTATCTACACCGGACTAAGGAATTCAGGAAGTCGGACCAATTGTTTGTATCCTTCTTAGACTCCAGATTAGGTCTCAGAGTTTCCAAAGTGACCCTTTCGAATTGGATTTCGAGTTGTATCTCCTACATTTATTCTTCCGATAATAAGCCTTTACCGTTCAAGATTAAGGCTCATTCTACAGGATCCCACTCTACTTCTGCAACCTTTCAAGCCAGGGTTCCAATTGATAATATTTGTGCAGCAGCAACCTGGGCTACCACTCACACCTTTATTACTCATTACAAATTGGATTTGACCTCTAGGGGTAGAGCCTCCTTTGGTTCCACGGTACTCAGGAGTATTTTTCCGTGAGCCACCCAAGAATATGGTGATAGGGATGCTGTCCCATGTGTAAGAATAAAGGCGAGGTAGGACTACAGAACATAAAGAAGTTATGTACTCACCATAACGTTCCATGTTTGTAGTCCATCTCGCTCTTCATTCTTACGAACCCCTCCTATCCCCATCCTGGAAGGATCTGGAGACAGAAAAAAAAATTTTCCATAACAGGTGGAGACCTTTCATTGTTGTTCTTTCTGGATAGTTTTTGTTCTGTCTTTCTATAGTTTAGCAGCAAACAAGATCTGGGGATTATACTGATGCACCATGGGATACCTACCTAGTCACGAGCCAACTAGAAGACTTTGAGCTTTGTAATAGGCCATGTCGGAGCCGAGGATCGACTATGAACCCCATGTGTAAGAATGAAGGGCAAGATGGACTACAAACATGGAACGTTATGGTGAGTGCATAACTTCTTTTTTCCCCTGCAGCCCTTCTGATGTTCTTCGTGTTTCACTGTTGTAGTCATCACATTGGGGTTTTCTGCCTGCAGGTAGCCCTCAGTCGGCCTGAATACCAGAGTCTTGGGATTTCTGTGTCAGATGCTGTCGCTTCTTCCATGACGTCAGGTCGTCAAGGGTATAAAACATGTAGCTGACGCCATTACATCAGCTTTTCTTGCCGTGCAGAGTCCGAAGCAGAAGCAGTTTGCAAGTGTTGGTCGGCTGCCTCCTGAAATTTTTGTTTTTCAAGTTTCAGACCTGAAGTCTTCTAAAAGATAAGTACCCCATTAAGGATCCTCTTTTCTTGCTCTAACCGATGTCAGGAAAAGTTAATAATTGTCTTGCCTGTGGAAAGCAAATATCTCACTGAGATTTTCATTCTTACTGCATCACCTGTTTAGGCCCAGACCACGACATTCCTCGCTGTCGGTTTGTGCCTTGTTCAACGCCCAAACTATTTGTTGTTGGGATATTTTTGTCACTAAATTCTTTCGCTCTCATTCTCTGTATTCTGAAATGGTTTTGATAAGCCATCCGACTAACAATCTTCCAAAGAAATGCAAGGGTAAAGACAGAGACAGACTGCATAGGTCTAAAACTGCCGACAACACTTCCGTTAAGTTAGTCGCCAGTCCACCGGTACTCAGTAAGGCGCTTTAGCAGCCCCTGATACCTGCTTCTACAAATTCGCAGGCCTCTACTGAGACCCATTCGGAGTCCGGTATGCCACGAGATGCTTTTTCGACTATGGAACCTGCGGATGTCTCTGCCTTGGATGGGTCCGGAGCCGCTGTGCAGGCACTGGCTTCTGAAGTTGTATTCAGGTCTTCTGATTTTCATATTAAACCGACGACTTCATTTTAAACCAAAAATACTGAATTTCTCACGACCAGAGTTCGCACTATGCCTAGGAAACCGACGACCAAAGCGCATTCTCAAGCCCACATGCCACAGAAACAAATGCTTAGAATGGCTGAAGACCTTATAACTTTAATTAGGGGAAGCCAGCCTTCCCCCCTCAAAAAGACCAAGAACTGATTTTCCTTCTGATTCTTCAGATCATGAGTCCAATGACTGACCCTTCTGATTACCAGGACAAACCCTTATCTACCTATGAGGATTCTGATGCAGAGGATTCCATTACCTTTGCTTCCCCACCAGAAGATTTTTCATTTGGTGAAACCCTGCATACCCTTAGCGAGCATTTCCGCTGGGAGTGCCAGGACTACCCACAGTCCAAAAAGAGACTCAGGGGATTTTTAAACTTGCCTCAGCACAGGCCTCTGGCTATCCCCCATGATGTCCTTCAAGGATGCATCTGCAATCCTAACAAATGGGTTGTCCTGGCATCAGGCAGCCCTTCGGTCGGCCGGATTCCAAAGTCTGGGTCTGGCCTCGGCTGATGTCGCACTTCACCCGACGTCATAGCTGCAGTTCTGCGGGTATAAAGGCATCAGCCGACGCCATTTTCCTCAGTCTTTCTTGCCGTGTGGCGTCCGAAGCAGAAGCTGTTCGCAAGTGCCGGTCGGTCAGAACCAGAGATTGCTACTACCGAAGACTTCTAAAAAGCTAAGTACCCCGTTGGGGACTCTTTCTTGCCTCAGCCGATGTCAGAAAAAGTGAATAACTGTTTAACTTATGGGAAACAAATACCTCATAAAGATTTCCACTCTTACTGCCTACCTTGTTTAGGCCCAGACCACGACGTAGCAGCTTGTCTAGCCTGTGCTTCCTTCAACCGACGAACACTTAGACGTCGGTCGGAGTTTGCAGAGGAGTTTTTCGGCTCCGCTTTTGCTTATATCATGCCGTCGGAGACTCCGACTTCACATTTAGCTAAAAAGGGTAAGGAAAAGGACCGACACTCGCGGTCCACGGTTTCGGCCGAAACCGCGGCTAAGCCAACCGCGAGTGTCTCTGTTTCGGCCGTTGCCGAGTCCGCGGTTCTTCCTTTGGCCGAAAGCATGCCTCCTTCTACCGAGGCCTCTTCCAGCATGGCTGAATCTGCTACTGAACATCCACCTGCTCTTACAGTTTCTCAGGATTTATCAGATACTATCCCCTTGGATGTATCTACTCCTGCACGTGGAGCTGCTAGGCCCCCTGCATCCATGTCAATTAAGGCTTTTGCCAGGGCTAAAGCAGCTAAATCTTCAAAGGCCGTGCCTGCTAAAGCCCCCTCTCACAGGCCTAGCTCTAGTACTCAAATGCTTAGTCTAGCAGAGGATCTCATTTCTTTGATCAGGGGAACCCAGTCTCACCCTGACAGGGCCTCTCTCCCACCTCCAGAAAAGAGGCTTAGAGCGGAGCCCCCTGAGCCAGTTTCTTCAGATTATTCCTCTGATGATTCAGAAAATACAAATCCTCCAGAGGGCCCTTATTCTCCATATGAGGACTCTGATGCAGAGGATTCCATACCTTCTGCCTCTCCTCCTAAGGAATTTTCTTTTGGGGAAACCTTGCATGCTATGAGGGAACAATTTCAATGGCAGGGCCAGGATTTTTCAGACTCTAGGAAAAGGCTTAGGACCTTTTTGCATTTACCACAGCATAGGCCTTTAGCTATTTCTCCAGTACTTACAGTTGTGGATGATGCATTTAATGATGCTTGTACTGCCCCTGACTCACTGCCTCCGGCCCCTGCTAAGCCTGACAGATACTACAGGGTTCCGGACACACATTATCATTTGTATAAGGCTCCTATTGCAGATCCTGAAACTATTTCACAGGGCCCCAAAGCTGTAGCAGCTACCTCTGCCAAAAACCCCCTCCCCTCTGAAAGAGAATCTAGGGCATTGGAGAGATGGGGTAAAAAAGTTTATACTTCTGCTACTCTTTCGGCTAGGGCCTTAAACTGCCAATTCCACATGATTCAATATCAGGAATTTCTGTTAGATCAGCTCACTAAAAAACTGTCCTCGCCTGAACCTTTAGACCGTAAGTCCCTTCAGGATTTGGTGCATAACACTCAGCAGGTCAGTAATCATTCCTTAAAATGCGGCTATGATGCACTGGAGGCTTCCTTTAGATCAGCTATGACTGGTACAGTGATCAGAAGGCATGCATGGTTAAAAGAGCAATCCTTACCAGACCATGTAAAGTCAAAGCTTCTAGATGCTCCCATGGAAAAGCACAGTTTGTTTGGTTCCCCTGCACAGCAAGTGTTGAAGAAGGTGGAAGAAAAAGCTACATCTGTCCAGACAGTCAAGGATTTCTTACAGGTCCAGCCTCAGAGGTTTAGTAGGAACTGGCCTTCCAAGAATTGGTCCTTTCCAGACACCACCAGAGCACAGAGAAGCAGAAATAGATGCCCTAGAGGCAGAGGTCAATCCAGAGGTGCCTACAGGGGACGTCAGTGGCAGCCTAACAGCCAGAGAACTACTGCCACAGATCCAGCCACTACCACTTCTACAGGACAATCACAGTGACTTGGCTCTGAAACCGCCTACCAGGGAACAACTGGCAGCACCCTTAGGCGGAAAATTAGCCTTATTTTCAGTAAATTAGCATTACATTACAGGAGACAAATGGATTTTACAGACAATAGACAAAGGCTACAGGTTTTACTTCCATACTCTTCCAAGGAAGAGAGGAATGCCAAACCTACCTCCAAACCAAAGGACAAACGCTCTACAGCAAATAGACCACTTACTAAGGATGAGAGCTATAGAAAAGGTACCGGCTATGGAACAAGGACAAGGATTTTATTCAAGGCTTTTCCTAGTACCAAGAAAGGAAAAACAATGGAGACCTATCCTCGACCTGTCCGCTCTAAACACATATCTCATTGTTCCAAAATTCAAAATGCTGACCCTACAGCAACTTCTTCCCATGCTGGGCAAGGAGTCTTGGCTGGTGACTCTGGATCTCAAGGAGGCATACCTGCACGTCCCCATACGACCAAATTGCAGAAGATACCTCAGATTTCTTGCAGGATCAGAGCATTATCAATTCTCAGCATTGCCTTTTGGCTTATCTACTGCGCCCAGAGTATTCACGAAATGCCTGGCATCAGTAATTGCTCATTGCAGGCTTCAGGGAATTCAAATTTATCCATACCTGGACGACTGACTGTTACAGGCGGACAGCAAAGACAAATTAACAAAAGATTTGAAAAAGGTTATTCACCTACTGCAAGCCCTGGGATACACAGTCAACGCAAAAAAGTCAAGGCTGATACCATCCCAAAGGATAACCTTCCTGGGTGCAGATCTGGACACATCAAACCAGATGGCATTCCTCACAACAGAAAAACAGAAGCAGCTACCACTCTATTTCATGGCATTAACAACGCAGAACCAGCTTACAGCAAGGAAAATCCTGCAAGCCCTGGGTTACATGGCATCCTGCATAATATTAATTCCACATGCCAGACTACATATGAGGAAGTTGCAATGGTACCTGAGGAATTTATGGTCTCAGCACAAGCACAGCCTAGAAACCAAAATTCCAATAATTCCATGCCTGAAGCAAGAATTCCAGTGGTGGGCCCAGGCCTGTCAATTGAACAAAGGACTGCCCTTCCACAGGCCTCACCCAAGCCAGACTATCACCACGGACGCCTCAGACCACGGTTGGGGGGCACACATGGTGGACAAGTGCATACAAGGCTTATGGACTCAAGACCAGATGAACCTACACATAAATAAAAAAGAGATGCTGGCAGTAAAACAGGCAATTCAGACATTCAGACCATTTCTACAACAGGGTCATTTGCTGATAAGGACAGACAACACCACAGTTATGTGGTATATCAACAAACAGGGAGGCACACATTCATATCCTCTATGCCGGATGGCATTGGACCTCTGGAATGTGACCCTGAGCCTCACCATTCAGCTCCAAGCCATATTCGTGCCAGGAAAAGAAAATATACTAGCAGACATCTTAAGCAGAACCACCACGGATGCCCACGAATGGATGCTTCATCCAGACATCTTCAAAACCATCACAAGGAAATGGGGACTGCCAGAAATAGACCTGTTCGCATCCCCACACAACCACCAATTGAAAAAATTCTGCACAAGGACATACCACCCACTTGCTTGGAAGGTGGACTCCCTATCCTTCAGTTGGGAAAACCTGACAGCATATGCATTCCCACCTCTTCCTTTGATGCACAAAGTGCTACTGAAGATCAAAGAAGATCACCCGAGGATCATCTTGATAGCTCCAGATTGGCCAAGGCAACATTGGTACCCGCTGCTGAGGAGTATGTCCCGGGAACACGCATGGCCTCTACCCCTACTACCTCTACTGCTAACACAGAACAACTTCAAAATCCTGCATCCAAACTTGAAAACACTGCAGCTAGCTGCTTGGAACATTACATAAGGAAAAATAACCCAGATTTATCTCAAAGGGTTAAAGACATTATCTTAGAGGCTCGCAGACCCTCAACAAGGAAAACTTATTCAGCAAAATGGAAAAGATATCTCATTTGGAGTGCAACAAAAGGAGTAGATGCATCATTGGCAAACATAGCTAACATCCTGGAATACTTAGCAGAGCTTTTCCACAATGGTCTGTCTTACTCCTCCATTAAGATTCATGCATCAGCAATTTCAGCAGAATACAACATGGATCCTCCAGTCTTTTCTCAACCTCTACTCAGGCAGTTTCTCAGAGGAATTAAAAATGTAAAGCCACCAAGGAAACCACCATTGCCTACATGGGACTTGAACTTTGTGTTAGAAAAGTTGACACTCCCCCCTTTTGAACCAGCACCAACAGCAGAATTACAGTACTTATCTTGGAAGACTGCATTCCTGCTTGCAATCACTTCAGCTAGAAGGGTTTCTGAATTACAGGCATTAATGGCAGTACAGCCCTTCCTTATCTTCCATCAGGATAGAGTGTCCATGAGAACTAATCCTACCTTTATGCCAAAGGTGGTCTCCAGGGTATCATTAAACCAAGCAATACACCTGCCAACATTCTTCCCCAACCCACAGAACAGGGGGGAAAGATTGCTGCATACCTTGGATGTACACAGACAATTGCGCTACTACCTGGACAGAACCAAGAACAATAGAAAAACTGACCAGCTTCTGGTAGCATATGCAACAGGAATGGAAGGAAAAGCAATTTCAAAACAAACAATCTCAAAATGGATAGGAAATTGCATTAGATTTTGTTACTCTTTTCATGGAAAGGCAACTCCAGAAAACATCAGACCTCATTCTATAAGGGCTACAGCCACTACTACAGCTTTCTTACGAGGAGTGGCTACCAAAGACATTTTAGAGGCTGCTACTTGGAGCTCCGTGCATACATTTGCCAAGCATTATAATCTACCTTTATACTCCAGATCCCGAGCAGGTTTTGCCACTGCTGTTTTGCAAGGGATCTTAACTACACCATAAACTCTTAGTGCCTCCTCCCCCAGTTTGGCTATGGTATTCTACCCATTTGTTAGGACTGCAGATGCATCCTTGAAGGACATAGTACAGTTTTGTACCTACCATAAATGTAGATGTCCGAGAGGTATGCATCTGCAGTCAGGATTACCCACCCTCCTTCCCCTCTGTGGTACTCCTAGGGTATTTGCCTATCTTGTAGCTAGCTGGGGGAATCTATTATGGTGTATTTGTTTGTATATATGTATATACATGTTTATTTCTATTTGCTCTCTATTGTTTGGAAACATTTGCATTTATCCAAACTTAGCCTTCCTAGAGGGCACCTGGCATCTGGGGCAAGAAACACTGAGGAAAATGGCGTCGGCTGATGCCTTTATACCCGCAGAACTGCAGCTATGACGTCGGGTGAAGTGCGACATCAGCCGAGGCCAGACCCAGACTTTGGAATCCGGCCGAACGAAGGGCTGCCTGAGGCCAGGACAACCCATTTGTTAGGACTGCAGATGCATACCTCTCGGACATCTACATTTATGGTAGGTACAAAACTGTACTTTCTGGAAATTGTAGATGATGTCTTCATGGAATCCAGCCTTACCCCTGATTCTTTGCCTCCAGCTCCCAGGAAACCTGACAGGTACTACAAAGTACCTGACTCCTACAAATTCCTCTTTAAGAGTCCTGCTGCAGATCCAGAGACGGTTTCCCAGGGACCTAATGGGGTAAGAAGGTATACACCTCTGCTACTCTTGCCATCAGGGCTTTAAATTGCCAGTTTCATATGTTAAAGTATCAGCAACATATTATGGAGCTAATTAAACAGAAAATGAAGTTGATTCCTGATTGTGCAGAACATAAAGATTTACAAGAGTTAATGCATTCTGCTAACCAAGTTATCAAACATAATTTGCAATGTGGTTTTGATGTCTTAGAAGCATCTTGCAGGGCTGCTGTCACTGTGTCTGTTCTTAGAAGGCATACTTGGCTGAAGGAACAAATCTTGCCAGACCATGTCAAAGCAAAATTACTAGATGCCCCATTAAACCAAGAATGTCTGTTTGGCACTAAAGCAGAAGTCGTCATCAAAAAGATGGATGAAGAAGCTAAATCTATGCAAACTGTTAAAGATTTCCTACAGGTACAGCTGCCTAGATTCAGTAGGCATTGACCTTCAAAGAACTGGTCTTTTCCAGTCCCTCCCAGACCTTCTCAGTCCAAACCCAGGGGCAGCAGACCACCAAGACTACAGTCTCAGGGTATGCACAGATCTAAGCAATGGAGTGCTCCCACCTCAAAAACAGGAAGTAGTAAGCTGTCCTCCTATGGTAAAATCTCACAATGACTTATCCTTAACTCTTCCAAGCATTGCCCAAGTACTTGCACCCTTAGGAGGGAAAATTAGCCATGCATGCAAAAAACTGGGAGTACATTACCCAGGACAGATGGGTCTTGAACACTGTATCCCAGGGATACAGATTCTACTTCCACTCACTGCCAACCCCAAGCGGATGGCCAGACCTTCCCCCAAACCAGTGGGCAGAGGCCCAAAAGCAAGTACTTTCTCTTCTCAGTATCAAGGCTATTCAACCGGTCCCAGCAGAGCAAAGGGGACAAAGTTTTTACTCCAGACTGTTTCTAGTACCCAGAAAAGAAAACTCTTGTCGCCCTATCCTAGATCTGTCTATTCTCAACACCTTCCTGGTGGTTCCAAATTCAAAATGCTTACTCTCCAACAGCTGCTTCCTATGCTAGCCAAGGACTCCTGGCTAGCCACCCTAGACTTAAAAGAAGCTTATCTGCATATCCCCATAAGGGAATCTTAAAGGGAATATCTACGTTTCAGGGCAGGCTCTATGCACTATCAGTTCTCTGCACTTCCCTTTGGCTTATCTACTGCGCCCAGGGTATTCACAAAATGCCTAGTTCCAGCCATTGCATATTGCAAGCAGAGAAAAATTAAAATTTACCCATACTTGGACGATTGCCTGATCCTAGTAGACAGTCAGGAATTGCTACTCCAGCACCTGACATTTGTAAAGAGACTTCTAACTTCATTGGGGTACACCATCAACGAAAAGAAATCACATCTGGTACTCAGCCAACAGATTGTATTCCTGGGAGCAAGATTGAACAGAACTTCCCAGATGGCATTCCTCACTCCAGAAAAACAAATTTATTTGACAAACTACTTCAATCTACTGGTCACCAAAACCCAGCTATCTGCATGGAAAATACTGTAAGCCCTAGGGTTCATGGCCTCTTGCATTCTACTAATTCCATATGCAAGACTGCATATGAGGTAACTTCAATGTTCATAGGTTCATAGGTTCATACTAGGCTATCTGCCCGAGGGCATTTACAAGCCTAGCCCATAGTTTTGTGGCTTACGCCACCCCTTTAGTATGGGGAACTATACCCATTATTTTGCTGTGCCTCTGTCGAGCAGTGACACTGAGGTAATCCCTGGGGTATATCTGCGATCTCCCATCCATTGGTCAAGATTTCTCTTGAACAAGGCCAGCGAGGTGCTCTGCCTCACATATACCGGGATTTTATTCCACAGCATAGGGAGTTTTGGGTGATGAATCTATCCCTCCAGCACGTCCTATTAATAGCCGTGTCGAGGTTTAAGTCTCCCGCCCTTGTGGCTCTGACGGATCTAGATTTTTGAGGTGCAGCATATTCATTAAATCTGGATTTGACATGGCCTTGTATGTTAGGCAAAGGTCACCTCTGAGCAAGCGGTGGCGACTGAATAGAGCTGGAGTTCTTTCAGTCGGGCAGCATAGGACAGATGTTTGAGACCCTTTATCCTTTTGGTGAGGAACTTTTGTGGCCTCTCCAGCTGCTGCAAGTGTCGGGTCAGATACATTCCGAATGGGGCATTGTACTCAATCATTGGTCTGATGAGTGATGAGTATAGGGAGACTATGACCTCCCTTGATCTAGATGAGAATGCCTTCATGATAATGTGGGCAATGTAGAAGGTCTTCCTAACTACTTTAGCTACATGGGTGTCGAATGACAGACTACTATCAACCTGGGTCCCCAGGTCCCTGATAACTTTTTCTGTGCTCAGTGGATTGCCACCTATTTGGTAGCTAGGGGTAACCTTGTTTTTCCCGAAGGGTATGACTATGCATTTTTTGGCATTTAACTTTAGGCCATGGCTCTGGCACCAGTTATCCATTTCTGTGAGACCCTTCTGAAGGATATCTGTGTCAGATGTGTTTTCTACTATGGCCCAGTTTGCAGTCATCTGCAAACTTTGTCAGCCATAACCCTCCTGTGTTTGCTTGTACTTGGAAAAGTAGATGCCAAACAAGAGTGGGCCCAGGACTGAGCCCTGTGGTACACCACTTGTGACAGGCTTTGAGTCTGACATGGCGCCAGCAACTCTGACCCTGTGGGTTCTGTCACTCAGCCAGTTTGCAACCCATCTTGTGATGTATGGGTTAACATTTAAGCTGATGAGTTTTTCAATGATACCCGAGTGGGTATTGTATCAAGGCCTTCGCCAGATCGAGGTAGGCTGTATGGACTGCCTTTCCTCATCAATGGCTTTGGTGACTGTTTCAAAAAGTCAACCAAGTTTAGAAGGCATGATCTGCCTTTGACAAAACCAAACTGGGATGGATCCAAAGTCTGCAAATTCCTATGTCTTTATTTAGGAGGTCCATTATGATCCTCTCCATGGCTTTGCAGATAAGGCTTGTCAAGCTAATGGGCCGGTAATTTCCAGGGTCGGTGGAGGCACCGCCTTTGTGAAGTGGGACCACAGTTGCAGTGCGCCACTCCTGGGTACGTATCCAGAGGTAAGACTATGATTAAACAGCTGTCCTAGCTGTGGGTTTAATTCCTCATTGAGTTCGTGGAGCACACAGCCGGGGACACCATCAGGTCCCATGGATGCTGTGTTTTTTGCTTTGGAGAGAGCAGTTCTCACTTGGGCGTTGGAGATGTTTGGGGGCTGCAATCGCTTGGTATAGATATCTCTCCTTTTGGGAGGGGGGAGAAGTTTGCACTGAACCTGTCAGCCAGTATGTTGGCAATGTCTGTAGGATCAGTAATCTTCACATCATTTTGAACTAGTTCTGAGCATATCTGGGAGTTTTTTCCCAGGTTTCTAACATAGCTAAAGAAGGCCTTATGATTGTCTTTTGAGTCTTTAGCTATTTTTCTCTCAAAATTTGCTTTGGATGATTTTATGAGAGCTCTTAGTTTTTTACTTATAGTGATCAAGGGTGTCTTACCTTTTAAGGATTTTGCTCTATCTTGTAGTAGCTTCCTCCTTTTGTTGTAGAGTTTGTTTATGGCTGGGGTCCACCAGACTGGACGCTTGCCTTTGGTACAAAGAGTCTTTGTTTTGCTTGGGATTGCCTTATCCATGCAGTCCTGCAAGGTGCTGGTAGAAGGCATTTGTAAGTGATTCAGTGGCTTGAGTACTGTTTTCCGCTCGGGGCCTTAAAGGAGACCACACTAGTCTTTAGAAGTGTGAAGTCGGCTTTGAGAAGTTCTTTACTGTGGTCTTTTTATTTCAGGTGGGGTGGGATGAGGACCTCCAGCGAGATTAGTTTGTGATCTGATCTCACCAGTGAGGGGTATACTTCGGTGTTGAACATTGTGCTCCCATGTTCGTGATGATGAGATCAAGTATGTTTTCTCCTCTTGTGGGGATGGTGACTAGTTGTTCCATGGCATTTGAGTTTATGAATTCCAGGAACTTTTGGGCTAGGGTGTTTGGGCTTGAGTAGTGTTCCCAGTCTATATTAGGGTAATTGAAGTCACCTAGTATGATGGTGTTTGGTGATACATTTATCCCTCTAGTGTTTTCAGGAAGGCCATGTGAGGTTCCTGAGTTTGTGAGGGTGGCCTGTAACATGCTACAATTTGCAGAGCAGTCTTGCCTATGGTTAATTGCACCTGGATGGTCTCCGATGCATCGCGTTGCCACCAGTCTTGAGGTGTGGGTGTCCTTGATGAATATGGATACCCCTCCTTTCTTGGTATTGTCCGGATTTTGGGGCGGAACGCATGATAAGAGGTAAAACCTGATAGTGCTGGGGTGCTCTCAGGAGCCTTGAACCAGGTTTCTGTCACTGCACAGACATCGATGTTCTCCATACTGAGAAGGGCCTCGAGTGCGTGCATTTTGAGATTTAGACTTCTGGCATTGAGCAGCATTACCCTTAGTTTTTTTCCTTTTTGTGTTCTAGGGTGGTAAGTTTAGAATTTGAGCCTTGCCTAAAAAGGCACTATGGGGTGGCAAGAGCCTTTGCCAATATCCGGAATCCCGGGGTGACAGGTGCAAGCCGTCCCTTGCGAAGCAGCGTGGCTTGTCCAGCATGTCATCCCAGGCAGACAGACATTGGATCCCCTTTGAATGACACCAGAGTTTAAGCCAATTGTTAAAGCTGATCATCTTATCTCTGTATTGTGGCATCATTCTTGGTGAAGGTAGGATACTGCTCAAGGTCAGGGTCATACCTGCCTGGGCTACATAATCAGAGAGCTCCTCAATGTCTCTTTTCATGTAGTCCAAGGAGGTACATCTCAGGTCGTTTACACCAGCGTGGACAATGACTGAGTCGTATTTGTACCTGCTGTTGAGAGACCTGAGTGCTTGCGTTATGTGGCGGATTCTAGCACCCGACAGGCAGCTTACTGTGACCTTCTCCTTACTCAGTCTGGTGAGCGGGACGTCAGTGTGTCTGACTATGTAGTCACCAATGACTAGTGTGTCTGGCATTGTGTTTGGCCTTAAGGGCTGTGACTGTTTGACAGTCTGACTGTGAGGTCTATGTGTTGCAGGTGTTGTGTTCTGAGGTGGTGGTTGTTTGGGTGTCTGCTTTGGTGGCCTCTGCTGTTTTGGTAGATTTTTGATCAGAGCCGCCGAGTATGTCTTTGTGTGTTTATGTGTATGATTTGAGGTTGTGATGGTACTATGTGAGACTGGGTCTATAGTGTGTGTGGTAACCTTCTCCTCCTGACTGGTCTTGCCAGTCCTATGTTGAGAGAGCTCAGCCTCCAGTTTGGCCGTATAGTTGCATCTCTCGCATGTATTTGTGTTTTGTGGGAGGAGGAGAGGGTTGTCTGTGTACATGAGGCAATTGTAACATTGCCTCAATATTCCCAGGTTCACCAGCTGAGCAGGAGAGGACACTAGCAACTGATCCCTTGACATGCTAGAAGGACTAGACAAAAAACTTTAAAAGAGATTCCGGGGACGTGGGTGACCGAGAAATGGGGTTTGCCTTTTGGGGTGCTATCTATAAGAGTGCCGTATCAAGGTAATAAGTACTGTAGGAGCAAGTGCTAGGTTTAACAGATAGAGAAAAGTCTACTTGGAGTCAAGTAGAGATGATCTTTTTAGGTATTAGAGAAAGTGCTAGTAACAGGGATGCTTAAAGGTAAGATTGAAAAGAATGCACTCTGCAGTGTGCACTAGAGAAGTTAGATATGAAAGTAGGTAACTTGAGTTTTACCTGTTTAAAAAGTTAAGGTTTAGTGGAGAGTTACTATTTTTAAAACAGCAAGATGGACTGAAAGGGGTGGTTACTTTTGTATTTTGGTACTATGAAATACTGTAGGATGGCCAATAAATTTAAATAATTGAAGGGGTGGGATTTCAAAAGTGATGGTTTTGTCTCTGGTGTCTCTGGTGTCAGCATTCTCAGGACCTGGAAACAATGATTCCTATTATTCCTTGGCTTAGGACAGAGTTCCTTTTGTAGGCCGAGGCTTGCTACCACAGCAAGGGACTCCCTTTCACTCAATCCCCTGCCGCCCAAACCCTAACAACAGACGCATCAGACTATGTATGGGGGGGGGGGGGCTCACATGGCAGGACAATGCATTCAAGGCAAATGGAGCCCAAAGCAAATGCACCTATATAGCAATCAAAAAGAAATGTTAGCTGTACAGAATGCTCTGACAGCCTTCAAAGACCTTATACTTCCAGAACAACTATTGGTAAAGGCAGACAACACCACAGTTATGTGGTACATAAACAAGCAGGGGGGAACCCATTCCTACCCACTCTGCAGGTTAGCCATGGCTCTGTGGAACACAGCCTTGAGCAATAAAGTGCACCTGCAAGCTCAATGCCTGCCAGGCAAACTAAATTCACTGGCAGATGACTTAAGCAGAATTCTAATGGACCCACACAAGTGGAAACTGGAACCCAAGTCATTCCAACTTCTGATCTACAGGTGAGGGACACCAGAGGTGGACCTCTTTGCTTCCCCTCAGAACTATCAATTGAGCAAATATTGCACCAGAACTCCCCACAGCCAAACATGGAAAGTGGATGCCCTGCCCTTTGCATGGGAAAACCTCTCAATTTATGCCTTTCCCCCTCTGCCTCTCCTCTCGAAGGTACTACTAAAGATCAAACAGGACAAGCCAAGGACAATCCTGATTGCACCAGACTGGCCACGCCAGCACTGGTACCCACTTTTGCGCAGTCTGACAGTAGTGCCACCATGGCACCTGCCTCGGACCCCTTCCCTGCTGTCCCAGCAGGAGGGCTAGATTTTGCATCCTCAGGTACAAGCCCTGAACCTAGCAGCCGGGCTTATCCTTTGAACTCATCACCAGCAACCCTCAGTAAACAGGTGCTGGATGTCATCCTTGAGGCAAGGAGGCCTAGTACTAGAAAATCGTATTCTGAAAAGTGGAAAAGATACTGTTCTTGGAGCCAGGCTCAGGGACTGGACACAACTGTGCCCAGCTTACCTCATATACTAAGTTACTTAACAGAAATGCTCCACAAAGACATATTCTTCTCTTCAATTAAGATTCATGCCTCTGCCATCTTGGCTCATTATAATACTGAGCCACCCCTCTTCTTGCATCCTCTGGTCAAACAGTTCCTGAGAGGAACCAAAAATTTAACCCCCCCCCCCCCCCCCCCCAGGAGAGCTCCCACTCCAGCCTGGGACCTGAACTTTGTATTGGAAAAGCTCACGCTTCCCCCCTTTGAACCTGCTGCTACAGCAGAGTTAAAATTCCTCTCCTGGAAAACATCTTTACTCCTTGCCATCACTTCAGCAAGAAGAGTGTCTGAATTGCAGGCCCTTATGGCTGTGGAACCCTTCATTGTCTTCCTTGCAGAGTTTCCCTCAGGACTTACCCATCATTTATGCCCAAGGTGGTATCTAGTGTGGCTTTAAACCAATCTATTCATTTGCCAAACTTTTTCCCTAATCCTCAGAATAAAGGGGAAAGGATCCTGCACTCCCTGGACGTGCACAGCCAGCTTAGGGTCTATCTGGACAGGACTAAGCCTTTCAGAAAATCTGACCAGCTGCTAGTCAGCTTTGCTACAGGGGCAGATGGCAAGGCCATTACAAAGCAAACCATTTCTAAATGGATAGCACACTGCATCCATTTCTGCTACAAACACCATGGGAAACCTAACCCTCAGGGGATCAGAACACATTCCACTAGGGCTACATCAACCTCTACAGCATTTCTCAGGGGAGTCCCTACCAGGGATATCCTGGAAGATGCAACGTGGAGCTCTGTACACACCTTCACCAGGCATTACCACTTACCTATCCATTCTAAATCCAGAGCTGGATTTGCCACAGCAGTCTTACATGGCCTGCTTGCCTGCCCTAATGCTTCTTGACTGCTTCCACCCATCCTCAGCTTTGGGAATCAACCCAGATGTGATGACTGCAACAGTGAAACACGAAGAACATAGTACAGTTGTGTACACTTAACATAAATGTATATGTTCAAGTGTATTCACTGTTGCAGTCCTGGTTACCCTCCCTCCAGCCACGTGACTCCTCCGTACTTCTACATATCGTTTTTGTTTGGCCATAGCTTATAACATTGGTATTTACTTTTTACTGGGGGTGTTCCACACCATGTAATTGCTTCCTATTTTGGGGGCTTCTGACATCTGCAGCAAGAAAAACTGATGTAATGGCGTTGGCTTCATGTTTTATACCCCTAACGACCTGACATCATGGAAGAAGTGACAGCATCTGACGCAGAACTCCTAAGACACTGTTATTCAGGCTGACTGAGGGCTACCTCAGGCAGATAACTCAAATGTGATGACTGCAACAGTGAATACCCACGAACATCTACATTTATGGTAAGTGTACACAACTGTATTTTCCTTACATCTGTATTCCTATGATTTCGTATGCAGACTGTTGTGTTTTTCAAGAGAAGCATCAGATTACTGAAAAGTATAAAGGCACCTGGAGAAAAATTTGCAGTGTGTTCAGGAAAGTCTGCTTAAACCTGTTTTGTGTGTTTGTGTTGTTGTAGTATGTAGGAAGTAGTGGTTGTCTTTTAAACCTCTTCATTTTATTTACTGTTTTTGTGCTGTTTTCATTGTAACTTACAGCTGTGTCTCTGCCTTAATTCCCAGGCCGTGGCTGAAATGAGTCCATTTGATTTCTCCATGAGACTGGGCAAGTTGGTGTCTTGGTTATTCATCACAAATCTGTTCATAAAAGAAACTACCATTTACCATACACCTGCCTGCATGAGGCAAAGTAACCACCTTTAGGGATAAAAAGGGCTGTTCTTGTATTCATCATAGAAATTCTAGCTCACAAAATGGCTGTGCACAAACTGGACAAAAAATAGCAACTAGAGAGGTACAAGCGATTTCCTTTGGGGTATTTATATAAATGTAGGTCTCAGAGTTACGCTACTCTGACTTTGTTTTATGTTTTAAAGCTGAGTTTGAAAACCCTGATTGTACTGCAAAATCTGTCAAAGCTTTAAAAAAGAAGCCTCTCTGAACTTTAACATAGCATAGCACCATATTTGTATGTAACAGGCCCTTCTGTGTTCTTAGTAGGAATTAAGGTATAATAAATCACAGCACATGAGTTAGGCCTTTTAGGCAGTGAATTTTCAGATGAGATAAAAATGAGTAGAGATGTTTCTTGTGCTTTAACGGGAAAGGTAAGAAGAGCACGAGAGTGGATCGCAAGGATTGAGGAAAGTGGAATATAAAAAGGCAGACATGTTGGATGAATGCTTTCCTGTAGTGACAGAAAGAGGGAGATGTAACAGACGGTAGGGCAGTGTGTGCGCGTGTATGAGAGCACACACCGGTAGGGCAGTGTGTGCGCGTGTATGAGAGCACACACCGGTGTTCTTTTACATGATGGCAAGTTGAACTATAATGGAGTTTAGTATAGACTCAGTACGAGAGGAGATTAGGAAGAAGGCCTGAATGATATACTCCCTACATTTCTGGAGAGAGTTTTCTCACTCCTTCGATAGAACTCTTTAATCAGTCTTCTAGCTGTTGTAATGTGTCACAAAAGTGAAAACTGACCATGGTGGCGTTTCTTCACAAAGTCAGGTAACTGGACTTCTTAATTTTACCTTGGCAGCGCACTTCCAGACACCAACATAGTAGTGGTGGTGAATTTGTCACTCTCTCATTGTTTCTCCAGGAGCAAATTGTGCACCAGGTTGTGTAAAATAGAAGAGCAGCATCTGATTTTATAACTAGCAGCTGTAATGGTCACAGCACATCACTTCTGACTGGTTTGAATTCTTGTGGAGTTTAAGTAAAGTGGAAGGGATACATCAGGCTCTATAACAGGACTGAATGTTCATGACGTTAATTAGCACCATGGGTAATGATGCCTTATTTAGTTTACTGCAATGTCATGTATTGGGGAAAATTATCATAGGCAGCTGAAGTATGGCATCACTATCACAGTTATAAATGTACTGTAATGTGAAAGTGATCATTGCAGATTATTGAAATATGGCATCACTATCACATTTATAAATGTACTGTAATGTGAAAGTGATCATTGCAGATCATTGAAATATGGCATCACTATCACAGTTACAAACTGTAACGTGAAAATGATCAATGCAGATTATTGAAATATGGTATCACTATCACAGTCACAAACTGTAATGTGAAAATGATCATTGCATATTATTGAAATATGGCATCACTATCACAGTTACAAACTATAATGTGAAAATGATTAATGCAGATTATTGAAATATGGCATCACTATCAGTTACAAACTGTAACGTGAAAATGATCAATGCAGATTATTGAAATATGGCATCACTATCACAGTTACAAACTGTAATATGAAAATGATCAATGCAGATTATTGAAATATGGCATCACTATCACAGTTACAAACTGTAACGTGAAAATGATCAATGCAGATTATTGAAATATGGTATCACTATCACAGTTAAACAAACTGTAATGTGAAAATGATCAATGCAGATTATTGAAATATGGCATTACTATCACAGTTAAACTGTAATGTGAAAATGATCAGTGCAGATTATTGAAATATGGCATCACTATCACAGTTGCAAACTGTAACGTGAAAATGATCAGTGCAGATTATTGAAATATGGCATCAGTATCACAGTTACAAACATACTGTAATGTGAAAATGATCAATGCAGATTATCTCATGTTTTTGCTGTTTTGTTAATAAACTTATCCTGTATCATGTTATCTTACTTGGACAATTATTGTAACTTTTTTCTCTTTTGTTTGACGTGTGGAGCTTTTCTCACTGGGCTTCTGCTGAAATGGGGTTTGCGTTTGCCGACCCAGTCTGACTATCCTGGTAAACAATTGTAAATAAATCAATGCTTAATGGCAGAAAGAGACGGTAAGCATTTAACTTCCTAACTCCTCTTCAGCCCTACTTCCACCCCTTATCCTTTTATTCTTTGTTTTTCCAAAACCTTATAGAAGGGCTCCTTGGATTCTGTCTGGCTCCCGTTCTAGTGGTCCATTCCATGGGTGTGCACTGCTGTATGAAGAAATACTTTTGGAGATCCAGAAAATAACCATTCCTCAACAACCATTTCATGTGCCTATCCTTCCCCCTATCTCCATCATGTTCCCATTGACCCCTTCACACTTCCCGGACCTCATGTCCCCCTCTCACCATCATGTTCAGATTGACCCCTTCACACCTCCCTGACCTCATCTAGTGCACCAGTATCATGTCCCCCTCTCTCCAGCATGTTTCCATTGACCCCTTCACACCTCCCTGACCTCATGTCCCCCTCTCACCATCATGTTCAGATTGACCCCTTCACACCTCCCTGACCTCATGTCCTCCTCTCTCCATCATGTTCAGATTGACCCCTTCACACCTCCCTGACCTCATCTAGTGCACCAGTATCATGTCCCCCTCTCCATCATGTTCCCATTGACCCCTTCACATCTCCCTGACTTCATGTCCCCCTCTCTCCATCATGTTCGCATTGACCCCTTCACACCTCCCTGACCTCATCTAGTGCACCAGTATCATGTCCCCCTCTCTTCATCATGTTCCCATTGACCCCTTCACACCTCCCTGACCTCATGTCCCCCTCTCACCATCATGTTCCCATTGACCCCTTCACACCTCCCTGACCTCATGTCCCCCTCTCTCTATCATGTTTCCATTGACCCCATCACACCTCCCTGACCTCATCGAGTGCACCAGTATCATGTCCCCCTCTCTTCATCATGTTCCCATTGACCCCTTCACACCTCCTTGACCTCATCTTTTTCACCAGTATCATGTCCCCCTCTCACCATCATGTTAAGGTTGACCCCATCACACCTCCCTGACCTCATGTCCCCCTCTCACCATCATGTTCAGACTGACCCCTTCACACCTCCCTGACCTCATCATGTCCCCCTCTCACCATCATGTTCAGATTGACCCATTCACACCTCCCTGACCTCTAGTGCACCAGTATCATGTCCCCCTCTCACCATCATGTTCAGATTGACCCCTTTACACCTCCCTGACCTCATCTTGTGCACCACTATCCTGTCTCCCTCTCTCTATCATGTTCAGATTGACCCCATCACACCTCCCTGACCTCATCTAGTGCACCAGTATCATGTCCCCCTCTCTCCATCGTGTTCAGATTGATCCCTTCACACCTCCCTGACCTCATGTCCCCCTCTCTCCATCATGTTCAGATTGACCCCTTCACACCTCCCTGACCTCATCTTGTGCACCACTATCCTGTCTCCCTCTCTCTATCATGTTCAGATTGACCCCATCACACCTCCCTGACCTCATCTAGTGCACCGGTATCATGTCCCCCTCTCCCCATCATGTTCAGATTGACCCCTTCACACCTCCGTGACCTCATCTTGTGCACCAGTGTCATGTCCCCCTCTCTCAATCATGTTCAGATTGACCCCTTCACACCTCCCTGACCTCATGTCCCCCTCTCTCCATCATGTTCTGATTGACCCCTTCACACCTCCCTGACCTCATCTTGTGCACCAGTGTCATGTCCCCCTCTCTCCATCATGTTCAGATTGACCCCTTCACACCTCCCTGACCTCATCTTGTGTACCAGTGTCATGGCCCCCTCTCTCATCATGTTCAGATTGACCCCTTCACACCTCCCTGACCTCATCTTGTGCACCGCTGTCATGTCCCCCCTCTCTCCATCATGTTCAGATTGACCCCTTCACATCTCCCTGACCTCATCTTGTGCACCACTATCATGTCCCGCTCTCTGCGTGTTCAGATTGTCCCCTTCACACCTCCCTGACCTCATCGTATGCACCAGTATCATGTCCCCCTCTCTCCATCGTCTTCAGATTGACCCCATCACACCTCCCTGACCTCATCTAGTGCACCAGTATGATGTCCCCCTCTCTCCATCGTGTTCAGATTGACCCCTTCACACCTCCCTGACCTCATGTCCCCCTCTCTCCATCATGTTCAGATTGACCCCTTCACACCTCCCTGACCTCATCTAGTGCACCGGTATCATGTCCCCCTCTCTCCATCATGTTCAGATTGACCCCTTCACACCTCCGTGACCTCATCTTGTGCACCAGTGTCATGTCCCCCTCTCTCAATCATGTTCAGATTGACCCCTTCACACCTCCCTGACCTCATGTCCCCCTCTCTCCATCATGTTCAGATTGACCCCTTCACACCTCCCTGACCTCATCTTGTGCACCACTATCCTGTCTCCCTCTCTCTGTCGTGTTCAGATTGACCCCATCACACCTCCCTGACCTCATCTAGTGCACCAGTATCATGTCCCCCTCTCTCCATCGTGTTCAGATTGACCCCTTCACACCTCCCTGACCTCATCTTGTGCACCAGTGTCATGTCCCCCTCTCTCCATCATGTTCAGATTGACCCCTTCACACCTCCCTGACCTCATGTCCCCCTCTCTCCATCATGTTCTGATTGACCCCTTCACACCTCCCTGACCTCATCTTGTGCACCGCTGTCATGTCCCCCCTCTCTCCATCATGTTCAGATTGACCCCTTCACATCTCCCTGACCTCATCTTGTGCACCACTATCATGTCCCCCTCTCTGCATCGTGTTCAGATTGTCCCCTTCACACCTCCCTGACCTCATCGTATGCACCAGTATCATGTCCCCCTCTCTCCATCATCTTCAGATTGACCCCTTCACATCTCCCTGACCTCATCTTGTGCACCAATATCATGTCCCCCTCTCTCCATCGTGTTCAGATTGACCCCTTCACACCTCCCTGACCTCATCTTGTGCACCACTGTCATGTTACACTTCATCTGTTTTGTGCCATGGGCTTGTAGTCATACCCCTTGTCCTCCATCTCATGGATCTTTCTGGTGGCTGCCCTTTGATTCCTTCAAACAAGCTGATGTATTTTGCTTTGGGTGGTCTTCAGAACTACACACAGTACTCTAGATGCTATCTGACCCCATCCATGCAGAATGGAAACACTACTTCCTAGCTTCTGGAGTTTGTTCGCTGAGGATTTAGCTTGCTGGTGCTACTACCCTCTCACTCTTTACCTTATGTCCCATTCCATGTGTGGTCAACACCCACGGATGCTTTACCTGCTGTTATGCCATCGTCTCTAGTCCTCCCAGGTGATACTTTATACAAAGGTTGTTGTGACACAAGAGTATTGCTTTACATTTGATTGATCTGAACCACAATTGCCACCTATCTGCCCACTTGGTAAGACTGTCAGAATCCTTCCCTTGACTTTCTCCCGCTCGTCCCTTTCTAAACTGCAGCTGTTGCCTTTGCAGTCTGAGGTAAGTTCGATCTTGTTCCCTAATCCCTCTGGTAGCTCTGAGACAAGCACACTGAAATGTACTGGGATATGGACAGTCCCCTGATATACTCTAGTGGTAAATTTTCTAATTACTGGTATCGATCTCATCACACCTCTCTGTGGCCTGACATTCACCCACACAGTAGTCCAGTTCCTCAGTCTTCATGCTTCCATAAACACCACCATTTTTCCTTCTGGCCTTCAGTTTGGGAACAAGTCAGAAGCCTTGCTCAAGTGGCATTCCTGCCTTGTTCATCTGTAACCCATTAAACTTTCAGCTCCTTCTGACCATAATCCCTTATTGGAGTTTGTTGTTCTTTAGAACTAATAGCACGCGTCCACTTAGAATTCTCTGCAGGCCTTTCCCTGCCTGAGGCCTGTAGTTACATGATTTGGTTTTGTACTTTCCCTTTTGAAAAAGGTTAGTGAACTTGCTTCTTCTAGTCCTGTGTCATTGTTACGTAGCTTTAATATTTCTGTAATGTCCACATTCAGGTCATCTTCTAGTCCTGTGTCATTGTTACGTAGCTTTAATATTTCTGTAATGTCCACATTCAGGTTATCTTCTAGTCCTGTGTCATGGTTACGTAGCTTTAATATTTCTGTAGTGTCCACATTCAGGTCATCTTCTAGTCCTGTGTCATTGTTACGTAGCTTTAATATTTCTGTAATGTCCACATTCAGGTCATCTTCTAGTCCTGTGTCATTGTTACGTAGCTTTAATATTTCTGTAGATTCCACATTCAGGTTATCCTCTAGTCCTGTGTCATTGTGTAGCTTTAATATTTCTGTAGTGTCCACATTCAGGTCATCTTCTAGTCCTGTGTCATTGTTACGTAGCTTTAATATTTCTGTAGTGTCCACATTCAGGTCATCTTCTAGTCCTGTGTCATTGTTACGTAGCTTTAATATTTCTGTAATGTCCACATTCAGGTTATCTTCTAGTCCTGTGTCATTGTTACGTAGCTTTAATATTTCTGTAGTGTCCACATTCAGGTTATCTTCTAGTCCTGTGTCATTGCATAGCTTTAATATTTCTGTAGATTCCACATTCAGGTCATCTTCTAGTCCTGTGTCATTGTTACGTAGCTTTAATATTTCTGTAGTGTCCACATTCAGGTCATCTTCTAGTCCTGTGTCATTGTTACGTAGCTTTAATATTTCTGTAATGTCCACATTCAGGTCATCTTCTAGTCCTGTGTCATTGTTACGTAGCTTTAATATTTCTGTAGATTCCACATTCAGGTTATCCTCTAGTCCTGTGTCATTGTGTAGCTTTAATATTTCTGTAGTGTCCACATTCAGGTCATCTTCTAGTCCTGTGTCATTGTTACGTAGCTTTAATATTTCTGTAGTGTCCACATTCAGGTCATCTTCTAGTCCTGTGTCATTGTTACGTAGCTTTAATATTTCTGTAGTGTCCACATTCAGGTCATCTTCTAGTCCTGTGTCATTGTTACGTAGCTTTAATATTTCTGTAGTGTCCACATTCAGGTTATATTCTAGTCCTGTGTCATTGTTACGTAGCTTTAATATTTCTGTAGTGTCCACATTCAGGTTATCCTCTAGTCCTGTGTCATTGTGTAGCTTTAATATTTCTGTAGTGTCCACATTCAGATTATATTCTAGTCCTGTGTCATTGTTACGTAGCTTTAATATTTCTGTAGATTCCACATTCAGGTTATCCTCTAGTCCTGTGTCATTGTGTAGCTTTAATATTTCTGTAGTGTCCACATTCAGGTTATATTCTAGTCCTGTCATTGTTACATAGCTTTAATATTTCTATAGTGTCCACATTCAGGTCATCTTCTAGTCCTGTGTCGTTATGTAGCTTTCATATTTTTGTAGTGTCCACATTCAGGTTATCTTCTAGTCCTGTGTCATTGCGTAGCTTTAATATTTCTGTAGTGTCCACATTCAGGTTATATTCTAGTCCTTTGTCATTGTTACATAGCTTTAATATTTCTATAGTGTCCACATTCAGGTCATCTTCTAGTCCTGTGTCGTTATGTAGCTTTCATATTTTTGTAGTGTCCACATTCAGGTTATCTTCTAGTCCTGTGTCATTGCGTAGCTTTAATATTTCTTTAATGTCCACATTCAGGTCATCTGCTAGTCCTGTGTCATTGTTACGTAGCTTTAATATTTCTGTAGTGTCCACATTCAGGTTATCTTCTAGTCCTGTGTCATTGTGTAGCTTTAATATTTCAGTAGTGTCCACATTCAGGTTATCTGCTAGTCCTGTGTCATTGTGTGGCGTTAATATTTCCGTAGTGTCCAGATTCAGGTCATCTTCTAGTCCTGTGTCATTATGTAGCTTCCTGTGTCATTGTTACTTAGCTTTAATATTTCTGTAATATCTACATTCAGGTTATCTTCTAGTCCTGTGTCATTGTTATGTAGCTTTAATATTTCTGTACTGTCCACATTCAGGTTATGTTCTAGTCCTGTGTCATTGTTACGCAGCTTTAATATTTCTGTAATGTCCACATTCAGGTCATGTTCTAGTCCTGTGTCATTGTGTAGCTTTAATATTTCTGTAGTCTCCACATTCAAGTTATCTTCTAGTCCTGTGTCATTGTGTAGCTTTAATATTTCTTTAGTGTCCACATTCAGGTTATCTTCTAGTCCTGTGTCATTGCGTAGCTTTAATATTTCTGTAGTGTCCACATTCAGGTTATATTCTAGTCCTGTCATTGTTACGTAGCTTTAATATTTCTATAGTGTCCACATTCAGGTCATCTTCTAGTCCTGTGTCGTTGTGTAGTTTTCATATTTTTGTAGTGTCCACATTCAGGTTATCTTCTAGTCCTGTGTCATTGCGTAGCTTTAATATTTCTTTAATGTCCACATTCAGGTTATGTTCTAGTCCTGTGTCATTACGTAGTTTTAATATTTCTGTAGTGTCCACATTCAGGTCATCTTCTAGTCCTGTGTCATTGTTACGTAGCTTTAATATTTCTCTAATGTCCACATTCAGGTTATCTTCTAGTCCTATGTCATTGCGTAGTTTTAATATTTCTGTAGTGTCCACATTCAGGTCATCTTCTAGTCCTGTGCCATTGTGTAGCTTTAATATTTCTCTAGTGTCCACATACAGGTTATCTTCTAGATGTTCATTGTGTTTCACTGTTGCAGTCATTACACTTGGGTTATCCTGCTGGCAGGCTACCCACAGTCGGCCTGAATTCCAAAGTCCTGGTCCGGCGTCGGTTGCTGTCGCCTCTTCCCTGACGTCAGTGCGCCAGGGGTATAAAAGATGCAGCTGATGCCATTTTCTTCAGTCATTCTTGCTGCATGTTGCCCGAAGCAAAAGCAGTTCGCAACTGCCAGTCTGCCGACTCCTGAGATTTTCGTAATTGAATTTCAGATCCGAAGTCTTCAATAAAGCTAAGCACCCCGTTGGGGAAACGTTTTTCTTGCTCCAGACCGATGTCAGAAAAAGTTAGCAATTGCATTTCTTGTGGGAAGCAAATACCTCATAAGGATTTTCATTCTTATTGTATTCCTTGCCTAGGCCCTGACCATGACGTTGCTAGTTGTCGGTTTTGTGCTAGATTTAACCAACGCACTATAAAGAGTCGGTACGATTTTGCTTTTCATTACTTTGGCCGAAGGTTTAACTATATAATGCCGTCGGAACAACCGACAACCGGAATTCATAAAAAAACGCAAGGATAAAGAAAAGGACAAGCATCCGAGGTCCAAAACCGATGACGAAGGCCAGTCGCCGGTTCGCCGGTGCTCAGTGAGGCGCTTTCGCAGCCCCTGACTCCTGCTACCTCAGAGCCACAGGCCGCCTCCAACTCCCACGTGGAGACAACTAGGCCTCCGGATACTGAAGGTACTGGCCCTTCGGAAATCAACCCCTCAGATGGGTCCAGAGCCGCTGAGCAGGCATCGGCTTCTGAGAGTGTTTTCAGACCTACACAACTTTATATAAAGCCTACTTCAGCATCCAAGACAGTCTAAAGCAGTTTTAAAGACAAGGAAACAAGTACAGCATTCTCCAGGACAGACTTCCATGCCTAAGAAACAGATGCTCAAAATGGCCGAAGACCTAATTACTTTGATCAGGGGTTCCCATCCCCCTCCTGAAAAGATGCCTAGGCAAGACACTGAATATGATTCCTCTGATCAGGTTTCCATTTCCTCTGACTCCTCTTCAGAACAGGGATATTCTATTCCTCCCTATGAGGATTCTGATGCTGAAGATTCTATTCCTTCAGCTTCTCCTCCTGAGGATTACTAATTTAGGGAAACCCTGCATACCATGAGGGAGCATTTCCACTGGGAGAGCCAGGATTATTCAAATTCTAAGAAAAGGCTTAGAGACTTTCTGTTACTGCCTCAGCACAGACCTCTTGCAATTCCTCCTGTTCTAGACATAGTAGATGATGTATTTTCAGAGTCCGGCCTGTCTCCAGACTCTTTACCTCCTGCACCTGTTAAGCCGGACAGATACTACAGGGTTCAAGATTCCCATAAAGTTCTATATAAAAACCCTGCTGCTGACCCAGAAATTGTCTCACAGGGTCCCAAAGGGGTCAAGGCAGCTTCTGCCAAAAACTCTGTCCCCTCAGATAGAGATTCTAGGGCTTTGGACAGATGGGGGATAAAAGTCTACACTTCTGCTACCTTGGCTGTAAGGGCTTTAAATTGGCAGTTTCATATGCTCAAATATCAGCAATACTTAATGTCTTTGTTAAAACAAAAAATGTTCACAAATTCTGAATGTTCTGAGAACAAAGAATTGCAGGATTTATTGCATGCAGCTGAACAAGTGGGAAAACATACTTTGCAATGTGGTTATGATTCACTGGAGGCCTTGTGCAGGGCCGCAGTTACAGGTTCTGTTATTAGAAGGCATGCTTGGTTAAAGGAACAGAATCTGCCTGATCATGTTAAAGCAAAATTATTGGATGCTCCATTACAAAATGATACTTTGTTTGGTGTTAAGGCAGAAGAGATGTTGAAGAAAATGGAGGATAAAGCTAAATATATGCAGACAGTAAAGTATTTCTTACAGGTACAGCCACCCAGATTTAGCAGGAACTGCCCTTCTAAGAATTGGTCCTTTCCAGTGGCAGACAAACCACAAAGAGGTAGATTCAGACGCCCTAGAGGCAGGCAACAGCCCCAGGGCTCATACAGGCCCAGACAATGGGGTGCTTCTACCTCCAAAAGCGGAGAAGACAAGTCACAGCCTTGTAGGAAACAGTCCCAATGACTTCCCTCTGCCAATGCCAAGCACTTATCTTTTGGCAGCTCCCTTAGGGGGAAAGCTAGCACTTTTTTCACAAAATTGGCACAGGATCACCCAGGACAAATGGGTCTTAAATATAGTCTCTCAGGGTTACAGGTTCCACTTTCACACCCTTCCAAAGGCAAAAGGTATGCCAGACCTGCCACGCAATCAATGAGCAGAGGCACAAAAACAAGTTTCATCTCTCATGGACATAAGGGCTATTCAACCAGTGCCACAACAAGAGCAGGGACAAGGATTTTACTCAAGACTTTTCTTAGTACCAAGAAAGGTCAAAGCCTGGAGACCATTTCTGGATGTTCCAAAATTCAAAATGTTGACTCTGCAGCAGCTTCTGCCCATGCTGGGCAAGAAGGCTTGGCTTGTAACTTTGGACCTCAAACAGGCATACCTGCATGTCCCAATCAGACAATCTTGCAGAAGATACCTCAGATTCATAGCTGGCTCAATGCACTACCAATTCTCTGCACTGCCCTTTGGCTTATCTGCTGCGCCCAGGGTCTTCACAAAATGCCTGGCACCAGTAATTGCATTTTGCAGACAAAGAGGAATTCAAATATTTCCCTACTTGGACGACTGCCTTATTCAAGCAGAGACCAAAGACATTCTACTAAAGCATATGGCGTTTGTAAAAAGATTGCTAATTTGCCTAGGGTACACAGTAAACGAAAAGAAATCAAAACTAGTACCCTCTCAAGAGATAATATTCCTGGGGCAAGCTTAAATACAACTGCCCAGATGGTTTATCTCACGCCAGACAAACAAAGGCAACTGACTTCTTACTTCGAAAACATGGCAACAAAGACCCAGTTATCTGCAAGAAAAAATCTGCAGGCTCTGGGCTACATGGCATCCTGCATTCTACTAATTCCATATGCATGACTGCATATGAGGAAACTACAATGGTATTTAAAAAGTGTTTGGACTCAACATTGCCACAGCCTGGTTTCGATGGTGGGCACAGGCCTGTCACCACAACAAGGGACAGCCATTCGCTTTACCCACAGTCAGGCAGACATTAACAACAGATGCATCAGATTATGCCTGGGGGGGCACACATGGCAGGAAAATGTATTCAGGGCACATGGCCCACAAGCCAAATGCATCTTCATATCAATCAAAAAGAGGTGCTAGCTGTACAGAATACACTGACAGGCTTCAAGGACCTACTTCATCCAGGACAACTGCTGATAAAGACAGACAATACTACAGTCATGTGGTACATAAACAAGCAAGGAGGCACACATTCCTACCCCCTCTGCAGACAAGACATGACTTTGTGGAACACAGCACAATTCCTGCCAGGAAGGACAAATACCTTGGCAGATGAACTAAGCAGAAACCTCATGGATCCTCACGAGTGGAAACTAGATCCAAAAATCTTCAGAATGATAATAGGGAAATGCGGATGCCCAGACATAGATCTATTTGCCTCCTCTCACAACTGCCAGCTACAAATATTCTGCACTCGGACTTATTACGAACAAGCATGGAAAGTGGACGCCCTCTCATTCAGCTGGAAAGCCCTCTCAGTATATGTCTTCCCTCCTCTGCCTCTCCTCCCCAAGGTACTCCTCAAGGTCAGACAGGAAAAGCCAAAAATGATCCTGATTGCCCCAGACTGGCCACGCCAGCACTGCTACCCAATCCTAAAGAGCTTGTCTCAAGGCCCAGCCTGGACATTACCTCAAATTCCTCATTTGCTGACCCAACAAAATAATCAGATCCTACACAGCCAACTCAGAACCCTAAGTCTGGCTGCATGGCAGATAATGTAACCATTCAGAACATACCTGTCTCTAAATCAGTTATGGATGTTATTTTGGAGGCCAGGAGGCCCAGCACCAGAAAATTTAATCAGAAAAATGGAAGAAATTCTGTGCTTGGAACCAGGCACAAGGAATTGACACACTTGCTCCAAATATTCCTCAGATTTTACAATACCTAACTGAGATGCTGGATAAAGGCCTATCCTTCTCCTCAATTAAGATCCATGCCTCTGCCATTTCAGCTCATTACAATACGGACCCACCTATTTTCTCTTATCCACTGCTAAAGCAGTAGCTCAGAGGGGCCAAAAACATAAGACCTCCAAGGAGAGCTCCAATACCTGCATGGGACCTCAATTTTGTCTTGGAAAAACTCACAATGCCTCCTTTTGAGCCAGCCAATACAGCTGAGATAAAATACTTATCATGGAAAACAGCTCTTCTCCTAGCAATAACTTCAGCAAGAAGAGTCTCAGAGTTACAGGCACTAATGGCTGTGGAACCTTTTATTATTTTCCATCCGGACAGGGTTTCTCTAAGGACAAACCCAACATTTATGCCTAAGGTAGTGTCCAGTGTGGCCCTTAACCAAACCATACATTTGCCTACCTTTTATCCAAATCCGCAGAATAAGGGGGAGAGACTTCTACATTCTTTGGAAATATACAGACAGCTACGCTTTTACTTGGACAAGACTGAAGCTTTCAGAAAGACTGAGCAACTCTTAGTGGCATATGCTGCAGGGATCGCAAGGGAAAGTATTTCAAAGCAGACTATTTCAAAATGGATAGGCCACTGCATTCGTTTCTGCTATTCACAACATGGCAAATCAGTGCCTAAGGGCAGTAGGCCACATTCTGCCAGAGCAGAAGCCACTTCAGCAGCCTTCCTCAGAGGAGAACCAACCAAGGATATTTTGGAGGCTGCGACCTGGACTTCAGTGCACACTTTCACAAAGCACTACCACTTACCTCTTTACTCTAAATCTAGAGTAGGCTTTGCCACTGCAGTTCTGCAGGGCCTCATAGCCACTCCTAATTCTATTTAAGACCATCCACCCAACCTTAGCTTTGGGATTCAACCCAAGTGTAATGACTGCAACAGTGAAACACGATGAACATAGTACAGTTGTGTACCTACCATAAATGTAGATATTCGAGTGTATTCACTGTTGCAGTCCAGGGTACCCTCCCACCATCCCCCTTTCATTGCTAGGACGTATCTGTACTTCTCTATTCTACACAACCTATGTGGTGTATTTGCCTTTAGATGAAGTTTATGTGCATGCTTTTTTATGATCAGAATTTTTTAGCCTACCCTTTTGGGGGCACCTGACATCTGGGGCAAGAAAAACTGAAGAATATGGCGTCAGCTGCATCTTTTATATCCCTGGCACACTGACATCAGGGAAGAGGCGACAGCAACCGATGCCGGACCAGGACTTTGGAATTCAGGCCGACTGCGGGTAGCCTGCCAGCAGGATAACCCAAGTGTAATGACTGCAACAGTGAATAAACTTGAACATCTACATTTATGGTAGGTAGAGCAGAGGAATGAGGGTCAGCAGGGCTAAGACAGAATATATGTGTGTAAATGAGAGGGAGGGTAGAGGAATGGTGAGGATGCAGGGAGTAGAGTTGGCAAAGGTGGACGTGTTTAAGTACTTGGGATCAACAGTTCAGAGTAATGGTGAATGTGGAAGAGAGGTGAAGAAGAGAGTACAGGCAGGGTGGAATGGGTGGAGAAGAGTGTCAGGAGTGATTTGTGACAGACGGGTATCAGTAAGAGTGAAAGGGAAGGTCTACAAGAGTGTAGTGAGACCAGCTATGTTATATGGGTTGGAGACAGTGGCATTGACAAAAAGGCAGGAGTCAGAGCTGGATGTGGCAGAGTTAAAGATGTTAAGATTTGCAATCGGTGTGACTAGGATGGATAGGATTAGTAATCATTATACTAGAGGGTCAGCTCATGTTGGACAGTTTGGAGACAAAGCAAGAGAGACGAGATTGCGTTGGTTTGGACATGTGCTGAGGAGGGATGATGGGTATATTGGGAAAAAGATGCTAAGGATGGAGCTGCCAGGTAAGAGGAATAGAGGAAGGCCTAAGATAAGGTTTATGGACGTGGTGAGAGAGGACATGCAGGCGGTTGGTGTGACAGAGCAAGATGCAGAGGATAGGAAGAAATGGAAAGAGATGATCCGCTGTGGCGACCCCTAACGGGAAAAGCCGAAAGAGAATGATGATGATCTACATTTATGGTAGGTACACAACTGTACTTTCTGTGTCATTGTGTAACTTTAATATTTCTATAGTGTCCACATTCAGGTTATCTTCTAGTCCTGCGTCATTGTTACGTAGCTTTAATATTTCGGTAGTGTCCACATTCAGGTCATCTTGTAGTCCTGTGTCATTGTTACGTAGGTTTAATATTTCTGTAGTGTCCACATTCAGGTCATCTTCTAGTCCTGTGTCATTGCGTAGCTTTAATATTTCCGTAGTGTCCGCATTCAGGTCATCTTCTAGTCCTGTGTCATTGTTACATAACTTTAATATTTCTGTAGTGTCCACATTCAGGTCATCTTCTAGTCCTGTGTCATTGCGTAGCTTTAATATTTCTGTAGTGTCCACATTCAGGTCATCTTCTAGTCCTGTGTCATTGTTACATAACTTTAATATTTCTGTAGTGTCCACATTCAGGTTATATTCTAGTCCTGTGTCATTGTTACGTAGCTTTAATATTTCTGTAGTGTCCACATTCAGGTTATCTTCTAGTCCTGTGTCATTGTTATGTAGCTTTAATATTTCTGTACTGTCCACATTCAGGTTATAGTCTAGTCCTGTGTTATTGTTACGTAGCTTTAATATTTCTGTAATGTCCACATTCAGGTTATCTTCTAGTACTGTGTCATTGTTACGTAGGTTTAATATTTCTGTACTATCCACATTCAGATCATCTTCTAGTCCTGTGTCATTGCGTAGCTTTAATATTTCTGTAGTGTCCACATTCAGGTTATCTTCTAGTCCTGTGTCATTGTTATGTAGCTTTAATATTTCTGTAGTGTCCACATTCAGGTTATATTCTAGTCCTGTGTCATTGTTACGTAGCTTTAATATTTCCATAGTGTCCACATTCATGTCAACTTCTTTTCCTGTGTCATTGTTACGTAGCTTTAATATTTCTGTAATGTCCACATTCAGGTTATCTTCTAGTCCTGTGTCATTGCATAGCTTTAATATTTCTGTAGTGTCCACATTCAGGTTATCTTCTAGTCCTGTGTCATTATTACGTAACTTTAATATTTCTATAGTGTCCACATTCAGGTTATCTTCTAGTCCTGTGTCATTGTTACATAACTTTAATATTTCTGTACTGTCCACATTTAGGTTATCTTTTAGTCCTCTGTCATTGTTATGTAGCTTTAATATTTCTGTAGTGTCCACATTCAGGTTATATTCAAGTCCTGTGTTATTGTTACGTAGCTTTAATATTTCTGTAATGTCCACATTCAGGTTATCTTCTAGTCCTGTGTCATTGTTACGTAGGTTTAATATTTCTGTACTGTCCACATTCAGATCATCTTCTAGTCCTGTGTCATTGCGTAGCTTTAATATTTCTGTAGTGTCCACATTCAGGGCATTTTCTAGTCCTGTGTCATTGTTACGTAACTGTAATATTTCTGTAGTGTCCACATTCAGATTATCTTCTAGTCCTGTGTCATTGTTATGTAGCTTTAATATTTCTGTAGTGTCCACATTCAGGTCATCTTCTTTTCCTGTGTCATTGTTACGTAAGTTTAATATTTCTGTAATGTCCACATTCAGGTTATCTTCTAGTCCTGTGTCATTGTGTAGCTTTAATATTATTGTAGTGTCCACATTCAGGTTATCTTCTAGTCCTGTGTCATTGTTACGTAGGTTTAATATTTCTGTAGTGTCCATATTCAGGTCATCTTCTAGTTCTGTGTCATTGTTACGTAGCTTTAATAGTTCTGTAGTGTCCACATTCAGGTCATCTTCTATTCCTGTGTCATTGTTATGTAGCTTTAATATTTCTGTAGTGTCCACATTCAGGTTATCTTCTAGTCCTGTGTCATTGTTATGTGGCTTTCATATTTCTGTAGTGTCCACATTCAGGTTATCTTCTAGTCCTGTGTCATTGTGTAGTTTTAATACTTCTGTAGTTTCCACATTCAGGTTATCTTCTAGTCCTGTGTCATTGTTACGTAGCTTTAATATTTCTGTAGTGTCCACATTCAGGTTATATTCTAGTCCTGTGTCATTGTTACGTAGTTTTAATATTTCTGTAGTGTCCACATTCAGGTTATCTTCTAGTCCTGTGTCATTGTTACGTAGGTTTAATATTTCTGTAGTGTCCACATTCAGGTCATCTTCTATTCCTGTGTCATTGTTACGTAGCTTTAATATTTCTGTAGTGTCCACATTCAGGTTATATTCTAGTCCTGTGTCATTGTTATGTGGCTTTAATATTACTGTAGTGTCCACATTCAGGTTATCTTCTAGTTCTGTGTCATTGTTACGTAGCTTTAATAGTTCTGTAGTGTCCACATTCAGGTCATCTTCTATTCCTGTGTCATTGCGTAGCTTTAATATTTCTGCAGTTCCACATTTTGGTCATCTTCTAGTCCTGTGTCATTGTTATGTAGCTTTAATATTTGTGTAGTGTCCACATTCAGGTGATCTTCTAGTCCTGTGTCATTGTTACGTAACTTTAATATTTCTGTAATGTCCACATTCAGGTTATCTTCTAGTCCTGTGTCATTGCATAGCTTTAATATTTCTGTAGTGTCCACATTCAGGTTATCTTCTAGTCCTGTGTCATTGTTACGTAGCTTTAATAGTTCTGTAGTGTCCACATTCAGGTCATCTTCTATTCCTGTGTCATTGCCTAGCTTTAATATTTCTGTAGTGTCCACATTCAGGTCATCTTCTATTCCTGTGTCATTGCGTAGCTTTAATATTTCTGTAGTCTCCACATTCAGGTTATCTTCTAGTTTTGTGTCATTGCGTAGCTTTAATATTTCTGTAGTTTCCACAGTCAGGTCATCTTCTAGTCCTGTGTCATTGTTACGTAGCTTTAATATTTCTATAGTGTCCACATTCAGGTCATCTTCTAGTCCTATGTCGTTATGTAGCTTTCATATTTTGTAGTGTCCACATTCAGGTTATCTTCTAGTCCTGTGTCATTGTTATGTAGCTTTAATATTTCTGTACTGTCCACATTCAGGTCATCTTCTAGTTCTGTGTCATTGTTGCATAGCTTTAATATTTCTGTAGTGTCCACATTCAGGGCATTTTCTAGTCCTGTGTCATTGTTACGTAGCTTTAATATTTCTGTAGTGTCCACATTCAGGTTATCTTTTAGTCCTGTGTCATTGTTACGTAGCTTTAATATTTCTTGTGTCCACATTCAGCTTACATAGCTATTGAGCTGCAGTTTAGTAATTGGTGTAACATTAATAACAGTAGAGAAAGTAACTGTCTAATGTTTTCTGTTTGATGCGTCCAAAAATAATTTTCAGGGTCTGTAATATTCAGTTAGACTGCAGCATGTTTACAAATAGGAATTCTCTTTCTTCATGATTATTGCATTATTATATGATCATACAGAGATAACATAGGCAGATCATTTAATAAAATATCAGTGGTATGTGGTATACACCCTGCTTTTCTTCTTTTGCACACACAGGAATCCACATGCCCACAAGAGAAACTGCACATGTGGACTGTTGTGGCCAGCTTGTTATGGTTCATATGTCTTTATTCCTCCATTTTTGTGGTTCATATGTCTTTATTCCTCCATTTGTATGGTTCATATGTCTTTATTCCTCCATTTGTAGTGGTATACACCAAGTTGAGTACTTCTGACTCACTTTCATTAAGGGCAAAGACCATGCTGGTGGGGTCAGGAATGTCAGACTGAGCCAAATTATTTCCTGTAAAAACAGAACTAACCAAATTGTGAAGGACAGAATACTAAGGCTCTTGCTATGTTTCAACCTGTAAACACAGGATACTTGTTTTAGTGAGGCAGACACTTCACTGTGTCAGACCAGAAACAGCTGAGTAAATATTGTTCTCATAAAATAACAAAGACACTTAGCTGGCAAGATAAAAATGTCGATGTTTGTGCAGATAATGAGAATAGCGATAGGTTTGTCTTGTGCACGCAACGTTTGTGCAGCTTTTGTGCACCAGCTGAACAGGACAGTTTTGCAGGCCATTTGTTTTAAGAAAACAAAAAATGTTAATATATATCTTTTCACAATTTCAGACAGGACGAATCTTGTATACCTGCTTCCAGTCCGTCCAGGCACAGAAGGGTTCAGAGTAAGTATTGTTACAAGAAAAAACTGAGTTGGTTTTCTGTTGAAGTCATGTGTTATCCCCTATTAACTTTGAATTTCTACATTTCAGAAGCAGGTCGTTTAATATTGAATGTCTCCTTCCCTCTTTTATTTTGTGTTTATTTTAACTAATTTGCTGTGTCCAAAAGTGTTATCACCACTGCCAGGTAAATATCAGGCTTTAGAAGTAACCCTTTTTTTGGATTAGTGTTGTCGCCTCACAGCAAGAGGTTCTCCTGTTCGATTCTTGGCTGGAGCGCCTTCTGTGTGGAGTCTGCATGTCCTCCCCTTGGTCGAGTGACATTAAAGACATGCAGGTAGGTGTGTGCTTGAATGGGCATGCCTTCTTTGAAGGTTGGGTGTCGGGCTGTCAACTCAGCACCGTAAAAATCCACTGCCAATCATTAGCGGACAGAAGTTCCGCTGTGGCGACCCCTAACCGAGAAAAGCCGAAAGAAAGAAAGCGGTTTGGAATAGTGATAAGGGAAGATCAGCTAGGCTTCATGTAGTTTTTGACCTTAATACATTTACACCCTTGATAACAAGACTTTGCAATGGATGAATAACTCAAAATGCCTCCTTTGTCAGTCTGGAATCACACAGCCATATGTAACGTACTAGATTATCCACTCTGGTCTTCTTGCTCTGTGTAAACATATAAACTACTTTATGTATCACAACTACGTACTTTTCTTTTTTTATCTAAATTTCAAATCAAACTCCATAATCAGTAATTTCAAATTCAGTGTCAGTATAGGTGTTTGTGGAGCAGTAAACATGTTATTTTAGCAGTGCAGTTTTAACCCTTATCATATAGATGAGCTCTGTAGGGCTGCCTGCCAAACAGGAAAATATTCATAATAAAGTCTGTTCTGAATTTTTTTGTCATTAGCACACCACCTTGAGAGAATGGAAATGATTGTATTGTTGCTAAGGCTGGAAATGACCCAGGTCATAGTCCCTGGCCTAGGTCACCAAGTTCCAGTGAGAACAGTAATGCAGCACATTACACAACTTAACCGGGGCAGCCTCTTTGGTATTATTTGATGTTACTTGTGTTACACAGGCCTTCCAGTAAGTGATCCATCACCATAAGTGCATTCTCAGGATATCTTGCTGAACAGAGCAGGTAGATGAATAAACTGAAGTGGCTTTGGATTCCAAGGGGAAGTTGAAGCTTTTTATATATGTGGTAGTTGTATTCATTAAGATATTCAAAATTAATTCCAGAGTGGCACTCAGAGGTTAATTTCTTTTTAGTCAATACTGACCTTTGACATTGCAGAGCCTCTGGCAGCACGTTAGAGTAATACTTTGGAGGTGGCAGTGAGGGTTTTGCTTAAGGGTTGCCATGTTGCAGCACTGAAGTAAGATTTTGTAGATTCCCTGGAAGTACATACAACATTTAATCAGTGAAGGCTGCTTCGTACACATGAACTAATGATGAGTCCGTTCCAGGAAGCTGATTATGTGGTTTCAAGTCTCTTTGACCATGGTATGTGAAGGTTGCTAGGCTGCATGTTTTGTGCGGTCACTTAAGTTAAACGTCATTACTGTCAAGGATTTTCAGCATGTGGAGTGAATGATGAACTCTAGTGATGCTGTTTTTGAACATCACTGGTAATCAGGATTTGTATGGAAACCAGCTGTAGACACTGATGGTTAGTAGTGATCAAATTTTGGATTAAGCACGGTCTTTAGTAATGGTGTAATGATCAGTAGATGTGTTCCCCATTGTGTCATGATTACATAGTTGTTTTCGTGTTGGAAATTTTGTGAACTTGAAACGCATGGTCTTTTAATCAATAAGGAAGAGAGGACATTGAATTTGTTGCCTAGAATCAGTTAATAAGATGAAGAGTCAAGAAGCACATCATTTACTGGCATTGTAGGTGATCAGTTTAATGAGTGATGGTCATTGGATATGGCCATGGTCAGCGTTTACTTGGAGAACTCACTGGTGCAATTTGTCCAAGTCTTTGGGGTTTTTAATACCTTGATGGGAATGGCTCACATTCCTAAGTCAGAGTACAGTTAGTTCATGAAATTAGTATTGTTTCAGTCTGTGTTAGCCAAGACTGTTCTTCTCATCACCCACAATGTCCTCAGAATTGCCGCCTCCTATAAATGTAATCCATTGCTCTTGGTTGTCTCCCACATTTGTCATTTCTGCCTGCAAATCCTGATATTTTATGACTTTGTATCTCTCTCTTTCCACATATGAGACTGTAATGACTGCATGTAGCAATTTCAGTGTTCGGTGCGGTTTGTCTTTTTTCCATGGACTGCTGCATCTGGTTTTCTTGAATC
This sequence comes from Protopterus annectens, assembly GCF_019279795.1. Taxonomy (NCBI): domain Eukaryota; kingdom Metazoa; phylum Chordata; order Ceratodontiformes; family Protopteridae; genus Protopterus; species Protopterus annectens. The sequence goes on along the minus strand of NC_056749.1, from coordinate 57,958,365 downwards.
TGTTTTTGAACTGTTGGTAACGATGATCTCCCATGTGATATAAACTTCATTATTCCCAGTAATGCTTTGCAGTTCATGTTTCCAGTGCTTCTCGCTTACTTTTAAGTTGTAGTGTGTTTAAAATCTCCAGTGCAATGTTCTTGTTAAATTACTGTGTCTTGTATGTCGTATGTTGTCCGTTATCCTGGTCCAGCATTATTAGCCTTTCATTTTGTGCGTTCAGTTCACCTCCCCTTCTCCATTCCTGCATCAAATCTTGGTCAACATGAGGTTGTTAAGGACATTTCTGTTCTTGTCACTATATCTATGGCTTTTCCAAGTTTCTTTTCTTCTTATCTGATCATTTCCTTATAGTCATTCTTTTCTTTTTATTTTTGTCATATTCAGTTGCTCACTGAGTTTTTTCTACTTCTGGTTTGATTTCTATTCCCACTTGATACCGAAATGTTTCTACTAAACTAAGCAGAGATGTCATCTTAGGCTTCTTCTCCTCACATTTAAAAATTTTAATTATGTTTGGATTTGGTAAGGTTAGCAGATATGTAAGCAGTCCCACAATTGCAGATATATATGTCAATTTTGAGCAGACCCATACCTTCATTAGAGCGAGAAATATATATAATCTTGGTACATGATAATTTTTATATATAATTTTATGGCATGAAGCATTTTTTTTCCCAACTGATCCAATACTTTTTTTGTGGACAGTCAGTCACCCCAAACTGTAAGCTCCAGTAGGAAGATGTAATTGGTTTATAGCTTTGGATTTTATTCCTAGATGCCAAGGCAGTTTTCAGTATTACTTCGTCTTCTGAAGTATCCCTTCCTTATTTTTATTCTTGTCATCTTTTATTGCCAGTCCTTCATCTCTTTCCAAATATTTATACATGCCGTCCTGTTCAAGTTCCTTTATATCACAGTTCTACATGCCGTCCTGTTCAAGTTCCTTTATATCGGATTTCTTTCCCAGACTGACATTTTCTTGGTGCTGCTGTTTTCCTGTTTTAAACAATTCTTTTGTCATTTATCAAGACCAAATGACATTCTTATATCATCTGAGAAAGTTTTAGCCACTTGCAGTTGTACTTTCAACTCCTCATCTGATGTACTATAAAGACATCCACAAAAAGTAGATAAGGTTGGTTTGTGGGAGCGTGTTTGTAACCAAGACCTAATTTGTTAAGTAAACAGCTTAAAGGGTTAAAGGCAAGACAAAACAGCAGCAGTAACAAAGAATCACCCTGGAACAGCTTCCTTTGAATTTTTTTATCCCTGGGATAAGAATTTGCCCTTGGTCATTGTACAAACTAGAAACCACAACAAGACCAAAATACTGGAAAGCAGTCCAACAGCCAGTGAAAAGTACTGTGAAATTTAATTGGAAAGATTGAAAGATTAAGCGCTTTCATCTGACTATAATGTTAGACTTCATCAGAATCAAAAAACATACATTACCCAATTCAAATATTCGTGGAACAAGTCACATGCCAAAGTAAAACCAATCACAGACTACAGATGACTAAAAAATGAAAATGTACATTTAAATATTTAAATTTGTAAATGTCCGCCCCCCCCCACTTCCTCCAAGCAAGCTCTTAATATACATAAATGTCATAATAATTTAAACAACATAAGAACGTAATCTTAAAACACTGGAAATAGAAACATTATCATTTAAACCTGGGAAGATTGTGGCATTTAATTTTAATTGCCACCACAATTCACTGGATTGTATTAAATCTTCCTAAGGTCCCCCTCTTCTGTTTTTATAATCCATGTCTATAACAAACAATTTAAACTGCTGGTCCTAAAACTGAAGAATGTGCTGTATGTTGAACTGTACTTGTTTTTTTTTTTTTTTATATCCAGAGGGTGTTCATAAATTTGGTCCCTTAAACGTTTTTTAATTTTTGCAGTATAGAAACCTGTGCAATGATGACACACAGCAGCATAAATCACCCCCATGAAATTACAAGTATAGTGTTTCTTGGCAAATATTATTTTCTTATTGATAATTAACTTATTTTCTAGTATATTTATACTTTGGGGGCAAGATCCACAGTTTTTTTACTACAATTGAAAAAGTCTGTTTCATTTCTGTCAAAAATATCTTTAAATGACCTCCGTTTTCTAAAGACAGTAGTTGGGGCTTCACCTAAAATGTCTGTTAAATTGTTAAAACAAAAGAAGATATTCCAGTTTTTGTTTGAAATCCAACCAGTGTGTGAATGAGTACCAGCATATGTGGCAGCAAAAGGTTTAGAAGAATCATTCACCTTTGATTCCTGGTTACCCACCAAAATAAAGGTTGAGAATTGTATCTCAGTAGGGATTCATACATTCCTTCATTTCTTTTTGAACAAACTTCCATCATTATGTCTTGAACTGCATTTTCAGGGTAGCCCTTTGATATAAACATTTGTTTTAACTTGATACACTCGATGTGGAATTGTTCTTCCTTGGGCACCATTCGGGCTAGTCTCACATACTACCCTTTTACAATACCCTTTATCTGGTGTTCCAGGTGACAGCTGGAATAATGTAACATACAGTTTGAATAAGTGGGCTTTTTGTAGATGTTACTGGTTAACCTTTGCCCACTGATGTCAATTCAAATTGTTACATCTAAATAGTGAATACAGGTGAAATTATAGGAAAAGGTAAACTTAAGAAGGGGGGGTAATATTTAGATAAATAAGAGTTCTTCAGATGTTCTTCGTGTTTCACTGTTGATTCTTTAGAGGCCAAAAAAAGCAGCAGAACGGTGTCAATAAAGGCAGTCTTCCTAAACAGTGGTATCAACCAGTAAATCCAAGTCCCAATTCCAAAAGTATTGGATAACCTTATATTAGTATAAAAACAACAACAAAATTTAGCACTTTCGTCTCCGCACCGGAGACCTCTTCAGAATCCATTCATGAATGCTTCCAACCCTACATTTATATGGAAGCCCATTAAAACCAATTACACAATAAAACAATAACACAATTAATTCAACAATCGGTTCAAAATCTTGATCTAGTAGGCTGGCCTTGTAAAGTACAAGTTTGTGAAGTAACCAAATATACACATCCCCAGAAAAACTCCTTTGAAGATGTAATAAATAAAAATCTTAAAAATACAATAAATAGAATTAATAATACATATGTAAAAATAAATAAATACTGTATAGTATGTATATTTTTGAATAAATTATTTAAAAGTGTATATATTCTAAAATCTTTGCACAATAAAAATATTAAAACCAATGTATTCTATCTGGTTAATATAAATTGATTATATGATAGGTAGTGATGGGACACCCTTGTATATGGAATGTGTGATAATTACATATGTATATACATATAACACCTTGTAGTTACCAATATTGTAAGAAAAATGAAAAATGATACTTGTATAGCAATCAGTCAGTAAATAGATGAATAAATAAATACAGAATACATAAATGTATAAGAAAAGGAATCAAGTTATGTTTTGTTTCTTTTGGGGTCTTGGGATAATATTTTAAGCGCTGGTGTAATTGAAATATGATCATTCAAACCCTTACCACTGCAATCATCCAATTTTAACTGCCAAATCATTTCTCTGTATTCTAATTTTGTCTCCCAGTCTCCCCCTCTCTCAGCACGTTCCACCTCCTCCAGGACCCAAAATTTAAAATTGGCATCTTGACATGTAAGTGAGTGTCTGTAAAGGGCATTATTTACATTTTTACGATTAATGTCCCTAATGTGTTTGTAAATTCTCCTCCTTAAATGTCTTTCCATTTTGCCTACATAGTAAACCCAACAAGATTTACAATATGCTAAGTGTACAACTCCTTTTGTATAACAACTACTGTACTTTCTTGTCCTTAATGTTGTCCACAAACTGGGGACTTTTAATTCCTTTTCTCCTGCAATAAATGGGCATTGTGGGCACCTACCACACCTAAAGGTGCCTCTTTTGCTGATGTTGTTATTACTGTTGTTGTAAACTGCTTTTCCATTTTCTTCATCATAATTCTTTTCTAAAATATTTTTCAAATTTTCATTTCTCCTGTAACTGTAAGTCAGTACATTCTGAAAAACTGTGACTCTAATGGGCATGGATTTAAACATTTCCCATGTTTCATTTATACATCTTTTAAGCTATTCCATGCCCTTGTAATATGTTAGAGTCAGCTATAGTGATGTTCCTGTCTTGTCTTTGTTATTCTCTGTATTTGTCGTGTTAGTCTGAATCACTTCATTTCTGTCAAAAATATCTTTAAATGACCTCCGTTTTCTAAAGACAGTAGTTGGGGCTTCACCTAAAATGTCTGTTAAATTGTTAAAACAAAAGAAGATATTCCAGTTTTTGTTTGAAATCCAACCAGTGTGTGAATGAGCACCAGCATATGTGGCAGCAAAAGGTTTAGAAGAATCATTCACCTTTGATTCCTAGTTACCCACCAAAATAAAGGTTGAGAATTGTATCTCAGTAGGGATTCATACATTCCTTCATTTCTTTTTGAACAAACTTCCATCATTATGTCTTGAACTGCATTTTCAGGGTAGCCCTTTGATATAAACATTTGTTTTAACTTGATACACTCGATGTGGAATTGTTCTTCCTTGGGCACCATTCGAGCTAGTCTCACATACTGCCCTTTTACAATACCCTTTTTCTGGTGTTCCAGGTGACAGCTGGAATAATGTAACATACAGTTTGAATAAGTGGGCTTTTTGTAGATGTTACTGGTTAACCTTTGCCCACTGATATCAATTAAAATTGTTACATCTAAATAGTGAATACAGGTGAAATTATAGGAAAAGGTAAACTTAAGAAAAGGGGGGGGTCATATTTAGATAAATAAGAGTTCTTCAGATGTTCTTCGTGTTTCACTGTTGATTCTTTAGAGGCCTCCTGCAGGGCCGCAGTTGCTGGATCTGTGATTAGGAGGCATGCCTGGTTAAAGGAACAAAATTTGCCTGATCATGTTAAAGCTAAATTGCTAGATGCACCTTTACAGCATGATTCTCTGTTTGCTATTAATGCAAAAGAGGTTTTAAAGAAAATGGAAGACAAAGCTAAGTCTATGCAAACTGTTAAAGACGTCTTACAAGTGCAGCCACCAAGATTCAGTAGACACTGGCCTACAAAAAACTGGTCCTTTCCTGTGTCAGTCAGAGCTCAAAGGGGCAAATCCAGATGCCCTAAGGGTTCCAGGTACCAGGCCCAAGACTCGTACAGGTCAAAGAAATGGGGAGCATCCACCTCCAAATCTGGAGGAGATAAAGCGCAAACCTACAGAAAGCAATTCCAATGACTTCCCTCTGCCTACACCAAGCACTTCTCTTTTGGCAGCACCCATAGGGGGAAAATTAGCACTTTTTGCTCAGAATTGGCAGTTAATAACAGAGGACAAGTGGGTACTAAACATTGTATCACAGGGATGCAGATTCCATTTCCACACTGTGCCAATGGCAAATGGTTGGCCAGATCTGCCAAAAAATCAATGGGCAGAGGCACAGAAACAGGTTACGTCCCTCATGGATATGGGGGCCATTCAGACAGTACCAGAACAGGAAAAAGGACAAGGTTTTTACTCAAGACTGTTCTTGGTACCCAGAAAACACAAGGCCTGGCGGTCAATACTGGATTTATCAAGTTTGAACACATACCTGGACATTCCAAAATTCAAAATGCTGACTTTGCAGCAGCCTCTGCCCATGCTGGGCAACAATGCTTGGCTGGTGACTTTAGACCTAAAAGAGGCATACCTGCATGTCCCAGTAAGACAGTCGTGCAGAAGATACCTCAGATTCAAGGCTGGCTTAATTCATTACCAATTCTCTGCACTACCCTTTGACTTGTCTACTGCGCCCAGGGTCTTTACAAAAGGCCTGGCACCAATAATTGCATTTTGCATACAAAGAAGTATTCAAATATATCCTTACTTGGATGACTGTCTCATTCAAGCAGAGAACAAGGACACTCTTCTTCAACACCTGGCGTTTGTGAAAAGACTTCTAACATGCCTAGGGTACACAATAAATGAAAATAAATCACAGCTGGTACCCTCTCAAAAGATAACATTCCTGGGTGCAAGCTTGAATACAACTGCCCAGATGGCTAACCTCACACCAGACAAACAAAGGCAACTGACTATTTACTTCAAACTAATGGCAACAAAAACCCAGTCTTCTGCAAGACAAATTCTGCAGGCTCTGGGCTTCATGGCATCCTGCATACTACTAATTCCATATGCAAGACTGCATATGAGAAAACTTCAATGGTACCTAAAAAGTTTATGGAGTCAACATTCACAGAGTCTGGAAGCAATGATTCCTCTCATTCCCTGCCTGCAACAGGAGTTTCTATGGTGGGCAAAGGCTTGTCACCAAAACATGAGACGGCCCTTCACTCTACCCCCTGCCAGCCAAACCTTAACAACAGACGCATCAGATTATGCCTGGGGGCCCACATGGCAGGAAGATGCATTCAGGGCATATGGGCACCAAAACAAATGCATCTACATATCAACCAGAAAGAGATGCTAGCTGTTCAAAATGCCGTAACGGCCTTGAAGGACTTACTTCATCCAGGGCAACTACTGATAAAGACAGACAACACCACAGTCATGTGGTATGTAAACAAGCAAGGGGGCACACACTCATACCCCTTTTGCAGATTAGCCATGGCACTGTGGGACACAGCCTTGACCTACCAAATACATCTTCAAGCTCAATTCCTGCCAGTAAAACAAAACACTCTGGCAGACGATTTAAGCAGAAACCTTATGGATCCTCACGAGTGGAAAGTAAATCCACAAGTCTTCAGCATGATAACAGAGAAATGGGGGAGCCCAGACATAGATCTATTTGCCTCTCCTCAAAATTATCAATTGAAAAGATTCTGCACAAGGACTTATCACAGACAAGCATGGAAAGTGGATGCCCTATCAGTTTACACCTTTCCTCCTCTACCTCTTCTACCCAAGGTCCACCTGAAAGTCAGACAAGAGAAGCCAAAGATGATATTAATTGCCCCGGACTGGCCCCGCCAATACTGGTACCCAATCCTAAGGAACTTGTCTCAATACCCTGCTTGGACCTTGCCTCAAAGACCACAACTCCTGTCCCAGCAAAACAATCAGATCCTGAACAATCGACTACAGACTCTGAACCTGGCAGCATGGCTAATCATGTAATCATACAAACGACACCACTCAGTAAAGCTGTGATGGATGTCATTTTGGAAGCCGGAAGACCTAGTACTAGAAAATCTTATGCTGACAAATGGAAGAGATTATGTGCTTGGAATCAGGCACAAGGAAGTGATACAGCAGAACCACATATTCCTCAGATATTACAGTACTTAACTGAGATGCTTGACTAAGGCCTATCTTTCTCATCAATCAAAATCCATGCCTCTGCCATTTTGGCTCATTACACTACAGAGCCACCAATCTTTTCTCATCCTTTACTAAAGTAGTATCTTAGAGGAGCCAAAAATTTAAGTCCTCCTAGAAGATCATCATTACCTGCATGGGACCTCAATTATGTGTTGGAAAAGCTCATCCTGCCTCCATTTGAACCAACTGCTACAGCTGATATTAAGTTCTTATCATGGAAGACAGCTTTTCTACTAGCAATTACTTCAGCAAGAAGAGTTTCAGAGCTACAGGCCCTCATGGCTGTAGAGCCTTTTTATCGTATTTTACCCAGACAGGGTGTCTCTGAGGACAAATCCTACTTTTATGCCTAAGGTGGTTTCCAGTGTGGCTCTTAATCAAACAATTTATCTGCCAACTTTTTATCCAAATCCGCAGAACAAAGGGGAGAGAATTCTGCATTTCTTGGACGTACACAGACAGCTATGATTCTACTTGAGCAGGACTAAAGCTTTAAGAAAAACTGAGCAATTACTAGTGTCATATGCTGCAGGATCAGAAGGAAAGGCTATTTCAAAGCAGACAGTTTCAAAGTGGATAAGCCACTGCATCCGTTTCTGCTACTTACACCATGGTAAACCTGTGCCCAAGGGCATTAGGTCTCATTCCACCAGAGCTGCAGCTACTTCAGCAGCTTTTCTCAGAGGAGTACCAACCAAAGACGGTCTAGAGGCTGCTACTTGGAGTTTTGTTCACACCTTTACAAAACATTACCATTTGCCTCTCTACTCTATGTCCAGGGCAGGTTTTGCCACTGCAGTGCTGCAGGGCCTTATAGCCTTAACTAATGCTGTTTAGCTCCAGCCTTCCAACCATAGCTTTGGGATTCTACCCAAATGTAATGACTGCAACAGTGAAACACAAAGAACATAGTACAGTTGTGTACACTTACCATAAATGTAGATGTTCGAGTGTATTCACTGTTGCAGTCCGGGTTACCCTCCCGCCATCCCCGTCATTCTAAAGTTTATCTTTCCTTCTCTATCTTCTACAACCTATGTGGTGTTTTGCTTGTAGATGAAGGTAAAGTTTATATTGATGCATGTATATATATATATATATATATATATATATATATATATATATATATATATATGTATATATAATATTGCTACCTTTTTGGGGGCACCTGACATCTGGGGCAAGAAAAACTAAAGAAAATGGCGTCGGCTGCATGTTTTATACCCCTGTCGACCTGACGTCTGCAACTGACGCAGGACCCAAGACTTTGGAATTCAGGATGACTGAGGGCAACCTGCCAGCAGGATAACCCAAATGTAATGACTGCAACAGTGAATACACTCTAACATGTACATTTATGGTAAGTGTACACAACTGTACTTTTCCTCAGCTGATCCTTTCCAGATGATAAAAATATCATCCAGGTACCGGACATAAAGGAACCAAGGCGGGAATCAAAAACATTGAAAATACATTTCTTTTCCCCATTGAATTAAAACTATGTTGGCAAATAAGGGGGCACATGCTGCCCCTATAGCTACCCTCTTCTGTTAAAAAAAAAAAAAAAATTCCCCATCCAAGAACACCGATGTTTTTGAGTACAACTTCCATAAAGATGTCACAAATGTCAACCTCATTCTTACAAAAGTCAATCTAATCGGTCATGAAACCATTCTAGCCCCACGTTGTAGGGGATTACATTAAACAAATTCACCACATCCACTGTTAGGAAAAACATACCAGGGATAACATTTACATGTTTCATTTTGTACAAAAAGTAATCTGCGGTGGTGGTGCTGCGGTAGCGTTGTTGCCTCACAGTAAGATGTCCTGTTCGATTGTCAGCTAGAGTGTTTTCTGTGTGGAGACATGTGTGAATGGGCGTACCTTCGTTGAAGGTTGTGCGTCAGGGCCGGTGATTCAGCACATAAAAATCTACTGCTAATCATTAGCGGACCGGAGTTCTTCTGTGGCGACCCCTAACCGGGAAAAGCTGAAAGACACAACAACAACAACATTTTGCACAAAAAGTCCCAGGAGTCTTGACATAAATGATGTAAAGGTTTCAGGAATTTTTTTAACTTTAAGTCAACGTATTTGGAAAGGGGGTGTGTCTTAGATTTGACAGCATTAACTACTGGTCGAATGGGAGGGATCAACCAAGTCTTTATGCAGGTTAAGGATACTGAAAATACTTGGAACAGCAGGAAACTTAACATTTAAAAAGAAAACTTATTCAGGTGAAATTTGACCTTGCATAACTAAATCTTCCAAAATGTAATACATTTTTGTATATGAGACATGCATGGCATGCAAGGTTGTTGTTTCATAAACGCCAGTGTTATTCAAACGGTACATTCCAACTACACCCCCACCCCCACCTTTGTCAGGTTTCATTAACCAGATCGGATTGTTCTTAATTAGGTGGAGGAGAGCACCTTCAGCTTTAGTTAAATTAGAATACTTAACCTCACTTCTATCCAACAACTTCCAGAACTGTTTGATAGTGCTTCTCAAAAAAATAAGTAAGGGCAAGGGTGGATAATAAACACTTCGCCTGATCAAACTGTTCTTTATAAACTCAACTTTATTTTCATAAAGAATTATAATCAGGTTCAGTCTTCTCAAATATAATTTTAACTCAATGAGTAATTTCAAGCAGTTTAACATGACCATTGACTACAAAAGTATGCTCCTTGCTGCGTAAATTAGCATGTTCTGAACCCATAATGCAGTTGGTAAATCTGAAAAAAAAAAGAAGTCACCTGCTGAAATGTTTATAACAAGCAGTCCTGCTTTAACCACATCTTCATCATCCATGTTTACTGCCCTTTCCTTTTCCTTGCAGTAATCCTGATGTTGGTTGTGTTAGTGCCAGTTCATTTCTCTCCAGTTTGGATATGGTAAATGTCGTAGTTGCTGATTCTGATTCCTTATCTGTTCTGAATGCCTTAGGGGAACCTGGCCTAAAGGGGAAGAAACATTATTGTTGGTGTTGACACACCCATTTTGCAGCTGGAGGATTGAGCCACACCACCAAATGACTTGGGTTGAGGATAAGCAAAGCCCCTTTTGATATTCTTCCTGATAATCTTTCAGTTTTCTATTTTTTCTTAATTTACTATCCCCAATGACCCTGTCAATTTTCATGAACATGTTGTATTGATCCACATTAAATTGAAATGGTAGCTGCGATTTAATGGAAGAGTTTAGCTCTGTTGCTTCTTTCATGATACCTTCAATGGCCCAGGTATTGTGTTTGATAAGAAGTTCAATCAACTCAAACCCACATCTATCAAAATTTTAAGTAACTCTTGATGCAAAGCAGAGTTCAATAACATACCCGTTGGAAATTTCTATTACCTTAATCCTTTAGGCACAGTTCTTTACCTTAGACATTCCCTAAAATAATTGTTTTCTGATAGCAATTTCAGGCACTTGAGTAATAGATTTTCAAGCTGTAGAATAGATTGACTTTACAGTGCCTGTGTGGTTTGTACGACTCCCTGAGAATACTACTTGCTTATTGAGCAAAGCTTGTCATTTAAAGATGTTTTTGACAGAAATGAGAGAGACTTCTTCAGTTGTAGTAACAAAATGGAATGGATATTTTAAGTGTGGATTTTGCTCCCAACATATACATATTCTTGAAAATAAGTTCATTATCAATAAGAAAATAATATTTGCCAAATACTACTAAACTTGTAATTTCATGAGGGTGATTTATGCTGCTGTATGTCAGCAATGCACACATTTCTATAATGGAAAAACTAAAAGACAGTTAAGGGACTGAATTTATGAACACTCTCTGGGTATCAAAAAATAAAAACAAGAACAGTTCATTATATAAGCACATTCTTCAGTTTCAGGACCAACGGTTTAAATTTTTTGTCATAGACATGGTTCATAAACATAGAAGAGGGGGACCTTGGGAAGATTTGATAGAATCCTTTGAATTGTGGTGGCAATTAAAATTAAATGCCACAATCTTCCTAGGTTTAAATGACCATGTTTGTATTTCATGTATTTTAAGATGACGTTCTTATGTTTAAGTTATTATGACATTTATGTGTATTAAGGACTTGCTTGAGGAGGTGGATATAAAATGTGTACAGTTTCATGTTTTAATAATTTGTAGTCTGTGATTGGTTTTAATTTATGCGACTTGTTCTGCAGATATTTGAATTGGGTAATGTATGTGTTTTGATTCTGATGAAGTCTAATG